>NC_092723.1:180914622-181093441 GCF_047496885.1 Scyliorhinus torazame | reverse complement strand
TGTTACAGATCTGCGGCCACAGTTTGTTAAGCTTCAGATTTCGGTGGACAGCGTGTGGTGCACAATGCTGCTGTGAAGTCCCATATGTGGCAGCAGTGGGTGCGCAAACAATGTGCCCAGAAAATTACCCTGTATTCCAGCCCTGTGGGACCTGTAGAAATCTGGATCTGCTGGGAGAGGAGCCTAGGTTGAACACGTGCCCAGTCCGTGGAATCTGGGGAAAAAGTTGAAACCTACAAGCCATTGCAGAGGACTGCGCTGAAATTTTTGCATGGCCTTGTCCCTCCCAATCTCTGTGAATCTCCGACAGTTCTTCAGCACTCGGGACTAATCCAGTTCTGGCTTCTTGTCCATTCCCTAATTTATTGGGCCCCACCATTAGCGGATGTGCTTCCTTCAGCCCAAAGCATTGTACTGCACCCCCCCGCCTCCCCCCAAACCTTCCTGCCTCTATCTTCTTCTTTCAGATGCTCCTTAAAACATACTTCAGATCACCTGTCTTAATATCTCCTGTGGCTCAGTGTTAACACTTGTTTGATAGTATGTCTGCGTGGGTTTCACCCCCACAACCCAAAGATGTGCAGGGTAGGTGGATTGGCCACGCTAAGTTGCCCCATAATTGGAAAAATAAAAAAACATTTGTTTGATAATGCCCTGCAAAAGCCCCTGTGTCGTTTTATTCCTTTGACGTCATTGTAGAAAGGCAAGTTTACTTGTTTAGTTGAAATAGGAAGTCAATAAGACTCGATTTTATCTGGCATTTCAGACATCCATATTCTCCTTAATACATGGAAAGATGGTTTATAACTTCATTTGAAGTGAGAAATCATAGTGACATAACGGTTATCCATGTACAAATGTATATTGTGGCAGCACGCTGGTTAGCACTGCTACCTCCCAGAGGCAGGGACCCGGGTACAATTCCGGCCTACACTGTGCGGAGTCTGCACGTTCTCCCAGTGTCTGCATGGGTTTCCTCCGGGTGCTCCGGTTTCCTCCCACAGTCCAAAGACCCGGGCCTCTGAATTACCAGACAAGTGACATTGTCATAGCACCACCATCTTGCATCAAGACCTACTCCTTATCCACTGCTGTTGAAATGGGGCATTGGTTAAATGTGTTGGATATCTGCCCTCCCTTTCAGATTGGGGGTAAGACATAGAATCATAGAAGTTTACAGCATGGAAACAGGCCCTTCAGCCCAACCAGTCCATGCCGCCCAGTTTTTACCATTAAGCTAGTCCCAGTTGCCCGCACTTGGCCCATAACCCTCTATACCCATCCTACCCATGTAACTATCTAAATGTTTTTTAAAAGACACAATTGTACCCGCCTCTACTACTACCTCTGGCAGCCCATTCCAGACACTCACTACCCTCTGAGTGAAGAAATTACCCCTCTGGGCCCTTCTGAATCTCTCCCCTCTCACCTTAAACCTATGCCCTCTAGTTTTAGACTCCCCTACCTTTGGGAAAAGATGTTGACTATCTACCTTATCTATGCCCCTCATTATTTTATAGACCTCTATAAGATCACCCCTAAGCCTCCTACGCTCCAAGGAAAAAAGTCCCAGTCTATCCAGCCTCTCCTTATAACTCAAACCATCAAGTCCCGGCAACATCCTAGTAAATCTTTTCTGCACATGTCGAGACTCTCTCAGTTTGTCCAGGTTTTTCCTGCGCTCCTCCGCATAGGTTACGCCCTTGATTTAATGATCCCAAAGGAAAGTAAAAGCACTCGCGCTGCTTATTGCAGGTCGAATGGCTGACTTCTGGAAGGAATCGTGAGCAGATCACCATCGCTGTCCCTTAGTGCAGCCACCTTGCAAAATACAGTATTTAATAATACTCTCCACGTGAGAAACAAAACGGCAACCTTTGGTTTTTTTTGCAGTTGTTGTTTGGAATGTGAGATACAATTGTGAATGTGATAAATTGGCTGAGAGATCATGTCAAGTATGTATCGTATTGCACTGGAGGCTGTGTGGCCCCCTCCAGAGGTGCGCCAGCAACTGGATGTTCAGCCACATTGGCCTTCAGAGTGGGAGAGTTCATTTAAAAATAACTTTTTGAGTTGCTTAATTTTCAGAGTTTCTGTTCATTTTTACAATTTGCAAAATCTGAAGGGAAGGAATATGCAGTTTTACACTGCATCCTGAGAGGCAGTGGAATTGAAGGAGGGAGCACAGGAATCACTGAACCAGTTGGGCAAAGTATGTGTGTGGGCAGAATAACGCGGCTATAACTTAACATTGGGAGGAATTGTACATGGCTGGGAAAAATGGGCGACACAAACACTCAACAATATTGAAATACTCAAGCTGAAGGTAGAAGAGATGTAGTAGCCTTGATGGACTCTACCATCTTCGTGTCCAACACACAAAGTACCAATCGCTAAAGTTGCAGTGAAATGTAATGCAGAGGAAGTTGTCAATATATTATCAATTATGTTGTTCAGGTTTGTGGATGTCAATTACATTGATGGGTATCATTTAGAGTCAGAGAGCTTCTACAGCAGAAGAGGCCCTTCGGCCCACCCGGTTTGCGCTATCAAGCATGGTTTGTCTTTGAGCACAAGCCCAAGTTGGCTCGCTGGTTTGTGTGGGCTCACCAAAGGTCAGCAGCGTGAGACTGATTCCCGTTCTGGCTGAAGTAGATTTGAGACTTGTTCCCTCGCTCTGCCCCCGAGAGTGGAAAGCATTTGTGAAGATAAACCACCGTTGCCAAAAACTGCCAAGAAAATGGCTCCTCCAAGGACCTGCCTTCGGACAGAGCCCTGAAGTAATGGAGACCTTGGCGGCACAGTGGTTATCACTGGTGCCTCACAGCGCCAGGGACCCAGGTTTAATCACAGCCTCAGGTGACTGTCTGTGTGCTGTTTGTGCATTCTCCCCTTGTCTGCGTGGGTCCGGGTGCTCTGGTTTCCTTGCACAGTACAAAGCAGTCAGCACTGTAGCACAGTGGTTAGCACTATGGCTTCACAGCGCCAGGGTCCCAGGTTCGATTCCCGGCTTGGATCACTGTGCGGAGTCTGCACGTTCTCCCCCTGGCTGCATGGAGTCTGTACATTCTCCCCGTGTCTGTGTGGGTTTCCTCCAGGTGCTCCGGTTTCCTCCCACAAGTCCCGAAAGACGTGCTGTTAGGTAATTTGGACATTTTGAATTCTCTGTGTACCTGAACAGGCGCCTGAATGTGGTGACTAGGGGCGTTTCCCAATAACTTCATTGCAGTGTTAATGTAAGCCTACTTGTGACAATAAAAATTATTATTATCATAAGATGTGCAGGTAAGGTGGATTGGCCGTGCTAAATTGTCCCTTAGTGTCCAAAGATGCGCCGGTTAGGGTGGATTGGCCTGATTGCATGTGGTACAGAGAATAGGCTTGGAGGGGAACCTTTAGTTCAGGTTTCCAGCATCCACTGTATTTTACTTCTGTTTATGTGTTCCAGATTGCATGTCTGACGTTTTACTGTTGAGCGTCAAAACATTTTGTTCCCGAGCCCTGACATTTTTCATACTAACGAGTGGGAAAATTCTCCCAAAAGTAAAGACTTCAGCAGCTTCCAGGTTTCTAAAATATTCAGAAAAATATATTTTTCTGTTGGATAGGACACCAGTGCAGAATGATACCAGACAATTGTGCTCTAATTTTGCTTCGTAAACAGCACCAGGGACTTATTCTGCAATGCCTGTGTCACATCCTTTGGGAGGCTAGTCATCACCTATGCTATAAACAACAATTTTATGGAGCACGATATCTAAATAGAGTCGTCTTCATTTTGTAGATGGGCTGGTGATTAGTAAGTGGCTTGTAATGATGCATAAGAAGGAAAATAAACTCAGGTGAAAAGTATGCTCTGAGCGGTTCTAGCCAGAGCACAAGGTGTACAATGTATGAAATCATTTGTGTTTCATTCTAGCACCTCACCACGTTATGAGTTCTGTGTTATTGCTCTATATTAGCTGTATATTGCTCTATAATACAGGGGCTAGTTTAGCACACTGTGCTAAATCGCTGGCTTTTAAAGCAGACCAAGGCAGGCCAGCAGCACGGTTCAATTCCCGTACCAGCCTCCCCGAACAGGCGCCGGAATGTGGCGACTAGGGGCTTTTCACAGTAACTTCATTGAAGCCTACTTGTGACAATAAGCCATTTTCATTTCATTTCATTAGTTCATTCATCCTGTATTACATACCATCATATACCTAATATTAAATCTGAATGCAGACCATCGTGTGTGTGTGTGCCCTACCTTCCCCCTTCTCAAGATCCGCCAATCGTCCTCTGAGCTTTAAACGGCTGTGTGGCCGGGCGGGGTATCTGTTCCCTGTCAACACTTTGGGGGGAACCCTGCCACCTGAAAAATCCCATCCATGAACTCTCTTTTCTTCTAAAAATAAGAAAGATTTGCGTTTATTTAATAATAATCTTTATTGTCACAAGTAGGCTTACATTAACACTGCAATGAAGTTACTGTGAAAAGCCCCTAGTCGCCACATTCCGGCGCCTGTTCGGGTACACCGAGGGAGAATTCAGAATGTCCAATTCACCTAACAGCACATCTTTCGGGACTTGTGGGAGGAAACCGGAGCCCCCGGAGGAAACCCACGCAGACACGGGGAGAACGTGCAGACTCCTCACAGACAGTGACCCCAGCTGGGAATCGAAGCTGGGACCCTGGAGCTGTGAATCAACAGTGCTAACCACTGTGCTACCGTGCGGCTTTTCCCAACCAACGGATGTCCCGCGTCGCTTTTCAGCCAATCAAGGTTTTTTTGATGTGCAGTCGTTGTTGCAATATCGGGAGCGTGACTGCCAATTTTCACACGGGAAACTCGCAAACAGCGATGCGATGGCGACCAGATGATCCGGGTTTTTTTTTGTAATGTTGATTGAGGGATAACTGCCCTGCTCTTCTTCAAGTCTTCTACATCGACCTGATTGGGCAGATAGGGCCTCAGTTTAACTCAGTGATGGGCAACCCAGGCCGGTGAGTGGGCCGCATGAATGGCTCCCCTTCATCTCAGTGGGCCGTGAGATTGAAATCGGGCTTGTTCACTAACTATGGCCCTTGAATAAGATTGAACGCATTTAATACATGCCGAATATTTCAAATGCTATAGAAAATGCTTAATCATTCATGTATTAATAGAATTGTCATCAACTTCAAGTGGTAAAAACAAAAGAAATACTTTGCTTGGTTGGATGCAGAGCGAGAGCATTGAAACCAATGGAATGCGGAATCTCTTTGCGTGGGTAATAGTCAACAAAATGTCTTGTGGGCCGCTCTCAGAGCCCTGAGGGGCTGCCCCCCCCCCCCCCCCCCCCCAGGGCCTCGGGTTGCCCACCTGTATTCCTGGTCATTGACGGTGCAGTTCTCCCTCGATGCTGTGTCTCTGTTATTTACTCTAAATCAAGCATTCAGCATTACATGGTCAGGCTAGGTCACACAGTTTGTACCAGAGCCCTACACCCCCTCTGTGTTAACAGGTTGCATCCTCCTTAAGTGTTCTGCATTGCAACTTGGCTCTTATGTATCTTGTCGGGTAAAGTACACCACTAAACTCTCTGTTTCCTCTCCCACTTGGGCTGTAATTACAGCTTGGATGTTTCTCCGTGAGCTTGAGTTCTCTCCTCTCGATTTCCCTTATTGCTGGATAACTGCTACTTGCGATAGTTATCACAGTGCTCTTAAAACAAAAATAGTTGGCATTTGTTGTTGCTTGGAATTCAGTCCAACTGCATTAAGCTCTGACGTATTGATCGGCTATTTTGTTGCGGTGTAAATTGAATGAACTCTGAAACGATGCAGATGTTATGTACTCAACGCTGTTGCAAATTAAAGTGTGCTTCTGTGCTGTTTACATTTGTGGCTCCGGCCTTAATGGTTTATCAGATAGTTTCTGGTGATCTGTTGACAAGTCTAGGTGACAGCAACTGTGTTTTCTAAAATGGCGTCTATAAGACGTGATTCAGAGTGAAGTACAATTCCAGGGTCCAGCAGTCCTTGTGTACTTAATGAGAAAGAAAATCCTGTGCGTGGCTATTTAACAATGCTGGTAATATCAATGGAGCTTGATCTTCCCTTCAATGGCATAGTGGTAACATGACTAGACTAGTAATGGAGAGGCCCAGGTTTACAGTCTGGAGACACCGGTTCCAATCCCACCACGGCAACTGCTGGAATTTAAATTCAATTAATTAATAAAACATCTGCAATTAAAATCTGCTGTCAGTATTGGAGACAATGATGTTTTCAAAGCATCCTTGGAAGAGGTCAAACGTACTCATCAGCTGGTGGGAGATCCTGGCTTGTGACTGACCCAAATGGTGGAAGCTCATCCGGGAAGGCATCGAGCACCTCGAGGAACATAATCGGGAATGCGCAGAGGTGAAGGTGGGGCTTCAGAGGGAGTGTGCAAGCCTCCCAAACAACCCACCTACCCAACTTTTTCTTTACAAACACCGTCAGATTACGCATTGGATTTATCAGCCATCTCGGAATCCACCAAACTGGTGTGGAAGCAAGTCATCCTCGATCCTGAATGACTGCAGAAGACCATGTTGTAAAAACCCATCTGGTTCCCTAATGCCTTTTAGGTGAGGAAATCTGTCGCCCTTACCTGGTCTGGCCTACACATGACTCCAGAACCACAGCAATGTGGCTTGACTCTTAACTGCCCCCTGAAACAGCCTCATGGGCCACTCCACTGTACTGACTGCAACAGAACAGTCAAAAAGGAATAGAACTGGATGGACCATCCGGCACCAACTTGGACAATGGATATGACAATGGCAAACCCAGCCCTCTTGACCCTGCAAATTCCTCCTTACTGACACCTGGGGCTTGTGCCCAAATTGGTAGAGCAACCGTCAAGCTGTCTAAATCATACCCCACAGCCCCAATGACACGGGAGCCCAGCAGGCCAGACAAGGTTGAAGCATTTTCCACCACCTTCAGTCAGAATTGCCAAGAGAATGTTCAACCTCTGCCTCCTCCTGAGGACCCCAGCATCACAGGTGCCAATCTTCAGCCAAATCGATTAACTCCATGTGATGTCTAGCAGTGGTTGAAAACACTGGTTACTGCAGAGGCTATGGGCCTTGACAACACTCTGGTAATAGTACTGAAGACTTGTGCTCCAGAACTAGCCGCATCCCTAACTAAGCTGTTTGATTTGATTTGATTTGATTTATTATTGTCACATGTATCAGTATACAGTGAAAAGTATTGTTTCTTGCATGCTGTACAAACAATGCATCCCGTACATAGGGAAGGAACGAGAGACTGCAGAATATAATGTTACAGTTGTAGCAAGGTGTAGAGAAAAGATCAACTTAATACGAGGTAGGTCCATTCAAAAGTCTGTTGGCAGTAGGGAAGAAGCTGTTCTTGAGTCGGTTGGTACGTGACCTCAAACTTTGGTATCTTTTTCCTGACGGAAGAAGGTGGAAGAGAGTATGTCCGGGGTGCGTGGGGTCCTTAATTATGCTGGCTGCCTTTCCGAGGCAGCGGGAATTATAGATAGAGTCAATGGATGGGAGGCTGGTTTGCGTGATGGACTGGGCTACATTCACGACCTTTTGTAGTTTCCTGCGGTCTTGGGCAGAGCAGGCTCCATACCGAGCTGTGATACAACCAGAAAGAATGCTTTCTATGGTGCATCTGTAGAAGTTGGTGAGGGTCGTAGTTGACATGCTGTACTGTTCCAGTACAGCTATAATATTGGCATCTACCTGACAATGTGGAAAGCTGCCCAGGTGTGTCCTGTGCACAGAAAGCCGGACAAATGCAACCCAGCCAATTACTGCCCTATCAGTCCACTCTCCATCATTAGCAAAGTGATGAACGGTCTCACTGATGGTGCTGTCAGGCAGCACTTAGCAATAACTTGCTCACAGATTACACAGGTCGGGTTCCATCTGAGTCATTCGGCTCCTGACATCATTGGCACCAAAAATGAATAAAAGAGCTTCAGAAGAGAGGAGGTGAGAGGGACTGCCCATGATATCCAGGCAGCTTTTGACCGGGAGCCCCAGTAGAACTGAAGTCAATGGGAGTCTCCACTGGTTGGGGTCATGCCCAGCACTAAGGAAGATGGTAGCATTTGTTGGAGGCCAATTATCTCCATCGCAGGACATTGCTGCAATTTCCTCGCGGTAGAGTCGATCCACATCTTTGGCTGTTTCACCAATAAGCTTCCCTCTATAATAGGATCAGAAGGGAGGATGTTTGCTGATAAATACACAATATTCCGTGTCATTCATGACTTCTCAGTCACTGAAGCAGTCCGTGTCCATATGTATCAAGACCAGAACAAAATTCCGGCTTGTCCTGATGTGTGGCACAAACATTACGTGCCACTAACGTGTCAGGCAATGACCATCTCCAACAAGGAAGAATTTAACCATCTACCTTTAAAAAAATGTGTTCATGGGGCGTGGGTGTCGCAGACAGTGCCAGCATTTATTGTCCATCCCTAATTGCCCTTGGGGAGGCAGTTAAGAGTCAACCACATTGTTGTGTATCTGGGAGTCGCATGTAGGCCAGACCAGGTAAGGACGGCAGATTTCCTTCCCTAAAGGGCATTGGTGAACCAGATGGACTTTTATGACAATCGACAATGGTTTCATGGTCTTTAGACTTTTAATTCCAGATTTTTATCGAATTCAAATTTCACCATCTGCAATGGCGGGATTTGAACTAGGATCGCCAGAACATTACTCTGGGTCTCTGGTTTACTAGTCCAGTGACAATACCGCTATGCCACCTTGACATTGCCATTCCCAACAGAATTACCATCGCTAAATCCCCCCACCATCAACATCCTGGGCGTTACCATGGACCAGAAACCGAACTGGACCAGCTATGTAAATGCAAAAGCAAGTCAAGAGACTAGGAATCCTACAGGGAGTAACTCGCCTGAATCCCCACTGCCCACCCCCATCTACAAGGCACAAGTCGGAAGTGTGATGGAATACTTTCTACTTGCCTGGATGGGTGCAGCTCAACACTCAAGCTCAACACCACTTAAGACAAAGCAACCCACTTGATTGGCACCCCATCCACAAACATTTCCTCCACCACCGACGCACTGTGGCAGCAGTGTGTACCATCTACAAGATGCGCTCATCAAGCCTCCTTTGACCGTATCTTCCAAACTTGCGATCTGTACTGACTAGAAGGTTAAGGTGAGGAGATGCATGGCAAACCGACCAGCTACAGTGCCCCTCCAGTACGTCACCCTGACTTGGAACGATATTGCCATTCCTTCACTGTTGCTGGAGCAAAATCCTGAAATTCCCTTCCTAACAGCACTGTGGATGGACCTACATCAGGTCGGCTGCAGCAGTTGAAGAAGGGAGCACATCTTGAGGGCAACTTGGGATGAGCAACAACCGCTGGCCTTGGCAGCAATGCTCACAGCTCATGAATTGTTATGACAGCTGTAACCAACTAAACACAGCTGGGATTAAACCTGGACCTTCCTGATTTTTATGTCAGAATCCCAACACTGAACTCACTCAATTGAGATTCTTGAAGAGCTCTGAAAATTTTTATTTGAAAACCACATTTTACAGCCCAATGTATATGCAGGCCTAACTCCTTCGTGATTCCTTTTGCATCGCATCGTGCAATAAGTTCAAAATAACATGAGACATTGGAAATATTGGAAATGTTTTGCTAGAATTAAAAATATGTTGGGAATTATGTGCTGGAAATGCTTTCCTGATTCTGCGAAAATTACCGATGTGGAAATAAAGTGTGACAAACAGATGACTCTCTTTTTAAAAAAAAAACTCCTCCAATCTTCGGCGCTGCCTCAACTTCACCAGTGAACTGGACTTAATTTCACGCGAGATGGTGGAGATAATTCCGTAAGGAAGCCATGGAAAAATTAATCCTCTTCCCCCTCTCCCAAAAAAGGAATTGTGGCTTCATTCCAGGAATACCAAGAGAAGTAGGAAATGGCAGATTGATCTCACCAGAATTGTGTGGGGAGTGGAACCACAGCTTTGTATTAATTGTGAGACTTTGGTGAGAGCACACCAGGAATACTCTGCAGTTTTGATCTACGTATCCAATGTTCCTCTGCTTGTTGGAAGTATGAAGGGACGGTTGTGATGCAATTTTGTCCTGAGCACGAATCGGGAAGGTTAAACTGTGTATCCATGTCAGACATGCCTATCGCAAATCTCTAGCTTCAAGATTGTTGTCGAATTTCTTGTGTGCCGTGTCCCGTCCTTGTTGGGTGGAGTTTTGGAGCTCAGTCAGATATTGTGTAGCTGTCATGCAGGGGAATGGGTGATGCCAAAGGTGATGATGCAATTTCCCATTGGTTGAAAAAGTGTTTTGTCATCCTTAGTTTTGGAGGATCTGGGGCGGGATTCTCTCGGCCCGGGGCCAGGCCGGAGAATCCCGCGACGGGCGCGAATTGCGCCACGCCGCCCCGACGCCGGCACACGATTCTCGCAGAGTAGGGAATCGGTGCCAATGGCGTTGGCGTGGTTGGCGTGGCGCGGTCAGGGGCTGAGTGGCCGTCGTAAAAACGGTGAGTCTCGCCGGCGCCATCCACACCTCTCAGTCGGCGGGAACTCGGTGTGGAAGGGTTGGGGGCTGCCTGTTGGGGGGTGGAGGGGGTTCCGACCCCGGTGGGGGGGGGTCCTCTGATTTGGCCTGGCCCGTGATTGGGGCCCACCGATTTGACGGACTGGCCTCTCTAGCTGGGGGCGTCCTTTCTTCCGGGCCGGCCCCTGTAGCCCTGCGCCATGTTGCGTTGGGGCCGGCGTATTGAAGAGAGCCACTGCGCATGCGTGCATTGCCGCCGGTGCCACTGCGCATGCGCGGATCCCGCTCCGCCCAGTTCGTGCCGGGATCAGCATCTGGACCGCTCCAGTGCCGTGGGGGGCCAGAATTGCTGATCCTGAGGTCATGTTGACGCCATCGAGAAACGATCCCGCCCTCGTTATCCATCTTTGTGTTTTGAAAATAAAACCTGTAACGTTAGCAGATAAATGTCTACATGACGAACCATTCGCCATTCCTTCAAACTCTGGGAGTGTAGCGCATTCGAACACATACACCCTGAATTCAAGCTGATTACCGCTGTCAATATTGGTAACTGTGTAGACAATTCTGTTCAAAGCCTACAGCAGGATTGCACCTCTTTTCTAGTGAGATGGCCTGGTAAACTTTTTTTAACTAAATCAATTCATTTTTTCCAATTAAGGGGCAATTTAGCGTGGTCAATCCACCTCCCCTGCACATCTTTGGGTTGTGGGGGCGAAAACCACGCAGACACGGGGAGAATGTGCAAACTCCACACGGACAGTGACCCAGAGCCGGGATCGAACCCGGGTCCTCGGCGCCGTGAGGCAGCAGTGCTAACCACTGCACGACCGTGCTACCCTGATGGCCTGGTTCTCTGTGAAGGAGGCTGTGCTAATGCGAATTTAGCTTTGGGATTGTAATAAAGACATCACTTATCAGTGTGTAAAATATGACGGCCACCTGTGTGATGAATATTGGAATTTCAGATACGTGTATTGTATGTATCTTTGCAGTTAGGATTAAAAGCCTGGGCTAGTGTCTGTGTGACTGCTGCAGTCATGTTTTTACAAATCCTGGTTTGGAAAGCAGTTGGACTTTTTAGAGACGGGTGTAATTGAAGCATTATAAAAGTAAGTTCATAATTAATTCCAGCCAATCGATATTGTTTGCTGAAGTTGGGCTAATGGACTAATGAGCGGGGGATCCGATCTCGTGGGGGGGGGGGCCCACGGTGATCCGCCAGCCGGCCCCTGTAGGGCTCCGCCATGGCTGGCCCGGAGAAGGCAGCTCCTGCACATGCGGCAGAATCCGCCAGACGGTCTGCGCATGGGCGGAACTACAGCAGCGGTTCGTCGAATGCGCTAACTCGCTCAGTCCCTTCGCCGCTGGCTGGCACGGTGCCAAGCCCTCCGGTGTCCACCTAGACCCCAAAGGTGCGGAGAATTCTGCACTTTTGGGGGCTGTTGACGCCGGAGTGGTTCGCGCCGGTTTTCCCGCCGGAGTGGGGACTTAGTCCCCGGAAAGGAGAATCCCGCCCATTGTGTTCAACTGAATAAGATGATGCAGTTATTGGGTGAAGCCAGGGACTGAAGACGTTTCTGCAGTTTAAAATAAATAGTTTTAGATTGGGATGGGTCTGGACAAGCAGCTGCTCTCAAGACAGTGGGGTGATATCTGTCTGTGGCAAGACTTGCAGTTTCTTTCAAAACAGTTCAGTTACAGATTTGACGGGGGACTGACCAGAATCAGCTGACCGCAAGACAGTGAGTTAAAGATTTGCCTGTGAATAGGATAGGAGCAATTTCTAAGGCTAGCAGTTTAAATGGTAAGTTAAGACGGGCAAGAATCTGCAGCTGGTTCCTGAAGGATCTCTTTCTCAGTGGTTTATCCAAGACATCTCTTTACAGAAAATATTCCTTGGTCTGCTAACTGTATTTAAAGGTGGATTTTGACCTGAGCTGGGTGTTGCTGTAGATTTTGACCTGAGCTGGATGTTGTTTGAGTGGAGATAAGGATAGCAGTTAGGATTTCATTATATTGATGAGCATTGTTTAACTGAGAGCTATTTGTATTTATACTGTTAAAGTTAGTAATACTGTGTTAGTAATAACGTTTATTTTAATATACAGTAATCCTAATTGTCCGTGGAATCACTCCTGGAGTGAAGTATCCTTTCCTCACAGTCTTACAAATTAAGTAAAATATTGGGGTTTCTGCCCAGTATCCTAGCAACTGTTGGGATTTGGTCAGGGATTGCAGTAGTCTGAAATGTAAGAATTCTCTTCAGATACAGCGAATGCCCCATGGTATAAATACAGCCTATCTTTTGTCAAAGTGTAGTTGTGTGCCCTAGTAAGACGTCAAAATCTAGTTGATTAACAAACATCAGGTGTGTTCACTTAAAAGGCCAAAGATGTTTCTAGTATGCGATGGTTTGTGTACAGCTAGTGCGTGATGCGGAGGCGAGGCCAGCAGCGTGGGTTCAATTCCCGTACCGGCTGTGATTATTCGTGAAGGCCCCACCTTCTCCACCTCGCCCCTCGCCTGAGGTGCGGTGATCCACAGGTTAAATCACCACCGGTCAGCTCTCCCCCTCAAAGGGGTAAGCAGCCTGTGGTCACCTGGGACTGTGGCGACTTGACCTTTAGTATGCGATACACTGGTAGAGCTTTTTGTCTCTTTAAAGATTTTGTAACCGTGAAATGGAGTTTTGCTTCAAACAGTGAGTTGGTCATCTGAAGTGGGAGCCTCTTGGAAGCTTTTGCAACATTTGTGTTGGTATATAGTGACAGATTCCTGTGATGTTCCAGCTGAATCCGATGGGAGGCTGATGGCAGAGAGGGGTTAGCAAGTGGAATGCAATTGGGTGTTTAAAGAGATCTGCCCACGGACCATGAAATAATTAATATTTTGTGAGATTGGTTCCTAACCCACCGCAGATAGATAATATATCCCAGCTGCATAGCACAAGTGACACCAGCTCGAAGCCAAATGGGCTCAACCGCTGGGGCGAGGACGCCTGGTTGCCATTCCCCCCCCTCTTTCTCTCCGCGTGGCAGTGGCCATGGGTTCAGTGTGGGTGTTGCCCGCGGTGAGAGTGGTGAAGGTCCCGTTGCTGCCTCCCTGGCCCAGTTCCCCGTGGTCAGGGTCCGAGCTGCTGCATTTCAGGTTATCTGTACTGAGGTTCCAAAGGTTTGAAGGCTGTATTTGGTGATGAAACGCAGTACATGTAATGGAAATGGAGAAGGGCTATTATCGGATATTAAGCACCATAGTGTACATTAATTCATCATTGAATGTTGTTGCTTTCCTGAAAAGCGAAAGTTTAAATAAGCAAATTGAATTTTCACATTACAGCAAATGTATAATTTGTTGTTGCCGGGACTTCCTTATAGAAGAAAAACAGTATAATTTGTACGTTGAAATACTTTCCATTACTAAAGGCTTACATTTAAAAAAAAATTTGGTGTACCCAATTCATTTTTTTTTTCCCAATTAGGGGCAATTTAGCGCGGCCAATCCACCTACCCGGCACATCTTTGGGTTGTGGGGGTGAGACCCATGCAGAGAGGGGGAGAATGTACAAACTCCACATGGACAGTGACCCGGGGCCGGGATTGAACCCGGATCCTCGGTGCCGTGAGGCAGCAGAGCTAACCACTGCGCCACCGTACTGCCCAACTAAATGCTTAAATTTGTAAGTGAAATAGATTTTAAAATAAGAAAGCAATATGCTGACTCTCTCCACTCCCCTCCCACTAGCTGCCTCTGGTGCTCTCTGACCCTGCCTGTTGCCACTAATCGTGCTTGCCAAACTTCCTGCACCCTGACCCTCCTGGTTCCTGCTAACCTTCCGTCTCGCCAAACCTCCCACTCCCATTTTCTGCTGTTCGTCTCCTGCAGCCTCGCTGTGAGTGAGCGCTTGGGCGATAGGTGGCAAGAGGCAGGAGTAGCTGTTTGCAGCTGCAGGCTTGAAGACTGGGAGGAAAGCTGCATTTTGGCGAAGTGATGAGAGGGAGGGTTGGCACCGATGGGGAGGGTTGGGGACGGGAATGGCACAGAGTCACTCGACCCGACCTCACGCCCAGTACGAAACAGCGTTAAAACCAAACATGAATACCTGCCCCGTTAACTGTGGAACATTACAGAAAAGCGAGTCAAAATGGTGCAATTTAAAGTGGGGATTTGTTGTATTTGGTACATGAAAGTATTTGGGCTCCATCATTAATACGGGCACTGCAACTGAGGTGGGCAATGATTTCAGCGATTGGGGAAAAATGGTGCTTGTGCCAGTGGACAGAGTGGGTGCTATTTTAAAAATATAGTTTATTCCTTTCTCAGAGTTACAGAGGCAATGGGTGGAGTGAACGGGGAAAGTCCCATATCCATCTCCTTGCTTGCTCCAAAAAACATTCCGCACAGACAGTGACCCAAGCCAGGAATTGAACCTGGGACCCATGGCGCTGTGAGGCAACAGTGCTAACCACTATGCTACTGGGCCACCCATATCAACAGAGTATCAAGGCTCAAAACGTGTAGCCGTGCAGCAACCCTCAGCACCAGCGTAGAACGTCGCCGTTATGCAGCCCGCTTTCCCAGCGGTCGCAGAAGTGTCTCTCGAAACGAAAGCCTCACTCGCGATCCAGCCGACAGTCCAAGGAGGCGGCGGCAAACTCACGGACGAACTCCACTGCCGCAGCAAGCCAGCAGCGCAATAGGACGGCAGATGGAGACGAACGAAAACGTCGCGCGACCTCCACCAGAAGTCGCCACTTACGGTACTGCCGGATACATTGGACCCTGGAACTTGCACAACGTATGCGCTCCGCAAGCTGGCCCGGTGATCACTTTCCGTCTCGACACCGGGCCCGGAAAAGGCATCACAGCAACAAAGTCAGTCCGTCCCTCAGTCCCCACAGTCATAAAAAGCATTTTAAGGGAGGTGGCCGACAACTCCAATCGCGTCCTCGTCGCCAATGTAGTACCGACAAGAGGAGTCTGCTGAGTTCACAGGGAGACGTTTATTCAGCTTTACAGCGGCACATATACAGCGCCCGGTTACACGTTCCCTTGTCCTTGCTCCTTTTTCTTGGCTGCTACAGAGCCGACCCATTATACAAATTCTGGTTAATTCCTGGTCCAATCAGGACAAGGGAACAATCATCTCCAGCTGAATGAACCTCACGCATGTCACATGCAGGTTATTACACCGACCAACACCTTCACAGGCTTGAAGGGGACAGAGAGAAATGACTGGTTCCAGAACCCCCCTCGCCTGAAAGTGACCGGGATTCTGCAGTCGGAATTCTCCCGCAGTGGAACAGGCAGCTTTGTGTCCGGAGAATAGGGGACACCTAAGGAGAGGTGGATCTGAAAGAGCTGTAGTGGACTCGGGGCCCATTGAACTAAAGAATTCCTGCCATGCTGAAGAAAGCCATTCAGCCCATCAAGTCTGCACCGACCCTCTGAAAGAGCGCCCCACCCCGGCCCACTCCCCTGGCCCTCTCCACATAACCCACCTAAACATTTGGACACTAAGGGGCAATGTATCATGGCCAATCCACCTAACCTGCACGCCCTTGGACTGTGGGAGGAAACCGGAGCACCCGGAGGAAACCCACGCAGGCACGGGGAGAACGTGCAAAATCCACAGGCAGTCATCTGAGTCCGGAATTGAACCCGGGTCCCTGGAGCTGTGAGGCGGCAGTGCTAACCACTGTGCCGCCGTGCCATTCCAGTTACTTACGGCGCTAACTCTTGACCTCTTATCCCCCCCCCTTTTCCTGGCAGCAGTGCAAAGGTGGAATTAACAGAGGGGCCTGATGCACAGAGGTCCAGGAGGTGGTACAAATTCTACACGCAAGGAAAATTTGGGCAATTGGATTTTGAACAGAGGGAAGGTGGAACTGAAAGGGGCAAGAGTGACAAAACGGGGAGATTCAGTAAAAAAAAACAATAGCCGTGCCTTTGCTTGGCTCACAAGAAGTCAAATCAATTGCCTGGAATTGCATCATCAAATATTTAGCACGTAAACCACTTCCCAACACGACACCATTTCAGCACTTTAGCACAACCCCGGATACCAACCAAACCAAAACAGCTATAAAGCGGCCTAGTAACTTTCAGTACACAATTTATTAATGTTCGTGTATTGTGGGTCAACATCTCATATAAATCTGAGATTAAAATCATCGGTCGTCAGTGATTAGGCTGCTGCCAGTCACTAACCTGTGTCTGCTTCCATCCCCATCAATTCGAGAAGCCTCTGACGTATTTACATTGATGCACGGTTGCATCTGCATACATTGATGCACGGTTGCATCTGCATACATTGATGCACGGTTGCATTTGCATAGCTGCCACTGCCAATCAAAACGCGGGAGTTGGACTCGTGAGGGGCGGGGAACTCCTAATCGCTATCCTGTGACACTTGATGGGGATGTACAGGATCGCACTGAGTGAGGGCATAGGCGTGCCCCACAGCTCAGTAATCGACCAGCGTGCCCAGTTAAATCGTGCACTTGGATAGTTGCTATTCTTGAATCTGATTGATTTTGGTATTCAGGACATATGCAGAAGGCAAATTTCCGGCTAGATTGCGCCCAGATTGTTTTTGCAGTCAACAGCAGCGGGACGTTACATCCACGCGGAGCTTTGTTAATGGTCAAGAAATCTGATATTGTGCAGAGAGTGTATTTTAATTGGCAGCAGTGTGTGAATGCAGAGGCCTGGCTGCACTCTGATAACTAGAGAGGCTGTAATGGAAAATCACTCCGATGGAAAAAGGTTTATTGCGTTCTCTTGAAGAGGATGCCTAGAAAAGTAACCGCCTCCTGGTTCTAGTATATGTGCCATGTATCTGAAAAAATGTCAGTAGAACATGATTAGTGTGAATAATTACAATGATAATGTTTTGGAGGAAAGGCTGGCAAAATTAAACTTCAATGATCCTCAGTTGTAGGGCTGGTTATATGAAAACCAGCTGCACTCCTGGCTGAATAATACTCGAGGGGATGTGGAAAATATAACGTAGCAGATCTCGACGGCACACTATTCAATTTGCTTCACTATTGGATATAGCTGTGCCTTTTCAGAAGGGTGCACATTCCCAGAACGCAGTAGGCGGGGATTTATGGGGCTCCACAGCCTGGGTGAGCCCCTTGCACTGTGTGTACAGTGCACTGCGAACCCACGGCCGTGCTTTTACACTAATTGACACTAACGGATGGAACATGGCGAAGAATCTGAAACGTCTTCTATCCGCGACAACCCCAATGACGGTGCAAGGCCTCAAAATCTCCATCCTGTTGTTTTGTTTTTAAAAAAAATTATTTTTATTCAAATTTTATCCAAACATAATTTTTTGCATAACCGTTAACAACATTTAACATAAGATAAACATTAACCTTATATACAGAAAGAATAATAATGGTATGTAACATTTCCTCTCCCCCCCCCCCCCCCCCGAGTTGCTGCTGACCTTTACTGCTCTCCTAGAAAGTCGAGGACCGGCTGCCACCTCCGAGAGAACCCCGCCATGGACCCTCTCAAGGCAAACTTTATTTTCTCCAGCCTGAGAAACCCAGCCATGTCGCTGACCCAAGTCTCCACACTCGGGGGCTTCGAGTCCCTCCACATTAAAAGGATCCGTCTCCGGGCTACCGGGGAGGCAAAGGCCAAAACGTCGGCCTCTTTCGCTTCCTGAACTCCCGGATCGTCTGACACACCAAAGATCGCTATCTCTGGACTCGGCACCACCCGCGTGTCTAAGATCTTGGACATTGCCTTAGCAAATCCCTGCCAGAATCCCTTAAGAGCCGGGCATGCCCAGAACACATGGACATGATCTGCAGGGCTTCCCGCACACCTCGCACATTTATCCTCCACCCCAAAGAGCTTGCTCATCCTGGTTGCTGTCATGTGTGCCCGGTGGACCACCTTAACCTGGATTAAGCTAAGCCTGGCACATGTGACCCTGGTAATTATAGGCCAGTTAGTCTTACTTCGGTGGTCGGGAAGATAATGGAAAAGGTCCTGAAGGAAAGGATTTCTGACCATTTGGAAAGATGCAGCTTAATCCGGGATAGTCAACACGGATTCGTGAAGGGTAAGTCTTGCCTCACAAATTTGATTGAATTCTTTGAGGAGGTAACTAAGCGTGTAGATGAAGGTAGAGCAGTTGATGCCGTACACGTGGATTTTAGTAAGGCGTTTGATAAGGTTCCCCATGGTCGGCTCGTGGAGAAAGTAAGGAGGTTGGGACAGAGGGAAATTTGGCCAATTGGATGAGTAACTGGCTATCACATAGAAGACTGAGGGTGGTGGTGGATGGAAAATTTTCAGACTGGAGACCAGTTACCAGCGGTGTACCACAGGGATCAGTGCTGGGTCCTCTGCTATTTGTGATTTTTATCAATGACTTGGAGGAGGGGGCTGAAGGGTGGGTCAGTAAATTTGCTGAGTTTGCAGGATAGGTGTAATGAGGAAAGGCTGAGGGAGCTAGGGCTTTTCTCTTTGGAGCGGAGGAGGATGAGAGTTGACTTAAGAGAGGTTTATAAGATGATGAGAGAGATAGATAGAGTGGACGTTCAGAGACTATTTCCTCGGGTGGATGTAGCTGTTACAAGGGGGCATAACTATAAGGTTCGGGGTGGGAGATATAGGAGGGATGTCCGAGGTAGGTTCTTTACTCAGAGAGTGGTTAGAGTGTGGAATGGACTGCCTGCTGTGATAGTGGAGTCGGACACTTTAGGAACTTTCAAGCGGTTATTGGATAGGCACATGGAGCAAACCAGAATGACAAGGAGTGGGATAGCTTGATCTTGGTTTCGGACAAGCTCGGCACAACATCGAGGGCCGAAGGGCCTGTTCTGTGCTGTACTGTTCTATGGTCTATAGATGTAGAGGAATTAACCCTGTTTAGGGCGTCCGCCCACAGGCCCGCATCCAGCTCCCTGCCTAGCTCCTCCTATTTGCCCTTGGGTTCCTCCACAGGGGCTTCCCCCACCTCCTGTAGTTGCTGGTAGATGTCCGACACCTTCCCCTCCCCTACCCAGGTGCCGGAGACCACCCTATCTTGCATCCTGCATGGAGGTAGCAACGGAAATGTCACCACCTGTTTTTTGAGGAAGGCGCGCACCTGAAGGTATCTCATCCTGCTGTTTTTAAATCAAAATATTGAACCAAAATTATACCACAGGCCACCCTCATGTTTTCCGAGGATGTCGTTTCACCTCGGCTAGGAATTCAGCGGTAAAGGGTAAAACCCAGCATAGGTTGCAGGAGCTGGGATTGTTTTCCATGCAGCTGAGAAGGTTGAGAGGGGGCCTGAAAGAGGTGTTCAAAATGGCGAGGGTTATGGACTGAGCAGCGAAGGAGGAACTGTTCCCATTGTGTGGGGGGGGGGGGGGGGGGGGGAAGGATTGAGAATGAGGGAGCACAGGTTTAAAGTAATTGGTGAAAGAAGCAACGGAGACACGAGGAGAATTATTTTCACACGGCGAGTGGTTAGATACTCTGCAGGTTCAGAAAACAGCAGCTAGGCAGAATTTTGTAGAGAGAGAGAGAGACAGCCACTCACAGCTTTCTCAGCCTCCAGGGAACCGACTGTCCCTTCCTGGGTTCTCTGAAAACCATCTCACACGGGTAGGACCCAATCACCGCCTATCGCTGGGCAGAATACGGCCGTTGGCCAATTCATTGATCTCTCGGGTGCCAGAAAGTCTGAGTTCTGCTGTTCAAAAGCAAAATCTCCACTAGCACAGGGCATTATTTTGCCAGTTTCTCACTTCCTCTGCTTGACTTAAAGATTAACTATCCATGGATCAAATTGATAACCACAAAAGTAAAAGAAATGGGAAACGGGAAGGGTCCATACAGTCGTCACTTTAAATCGGTGACCCCTCAATATGACTTGTTTTTACTGATTCACTTTTTAAAATGTTATAAACTTCTCCCAACACGTTTGCAGCCAGCAGAGATATTGGGCAGAATTTTAACCCTTAAAGGGGGGGGGGGGGGGGAGAGAGTACAGAAATGTGTGAAAATTCATTCTGCTGACCATGGTGCTGGTCCTGCCCCCGAACCATTTTCCCCAGAGGTGGAATCAGGGGGCGGGATCAGTGGCTGCCCCCCCCATCGCAGCACCAGGAATAGGCCAGCTGCCAATCAGCAGACCAGTGGGCCAGACTTGGAGGCCTTCCCTCCCTCCCCTCCCCCTATGGAGGACATGCCCGCTGTCTTTATTTAGATGTTAAAACCTTTTCTGGCCATTGATTGGTCAGTGCGGAGAAATATCACTTCCCGGTAATTGTTCCTCCTGCAATGTGGAGTCAGGACTTTTTGGCCAGTGTTGGAGTCTTGACTCATCCCCCCCCCCCCCAAAATCCTAGCACGTGACGCTGGATATTGATGACCTTCATTCCAGATATATTTAAGAATTCAGTCACTCGCATGGTTGGAATTGAACAGGTTCAAGATTATACATTTGAAGTTTAGTTTTCTGTTATGTTAGAGGGGTGTCTCCTCTGAGTAGCCTGTCTGGTCTTTGGAATATAGACCAGGCATTTGGATTTGGATTTGTTTATTATCACGTGTACCAAGGCACAGTGAAAAGTATGTTCTGTGTACAGTCCACACAGATCGTTCCATATCTGAAAAAATATATAGGGCATACGTAAATACACAATGTAAATACAAAGGCATCGGGTGAAGCATACAGGAGTGTAGTACTACTCAGTAGTGAAGATGTGTGAAGAGATCAGTTCAGTCCATAAGAGGGTCATTCAGGAGTCTGGTGACAGCGGGGAAGAAGCTGTTTTTGAATCTGTTCGTGCGTGTTCTCAGACTTTTGTATCTCCTGCCCGATGGAAGAAGTTAGAAGAGTGAATAACCCAGGTAGGAGGGGTCTTTGATTATGCTGCCCGCTTTCCTAAGGCAGCGGGCGGTGTAGATGGAGTCAATGTTCTTACTGTCTTGGGCCGAGCAGTTGCCATACCAGGCTGTGATGCAGCCAGATAGGATGTGTCATGTGCGGCTGTGTAGTTTCTGTTCACTCTGCACCACGCTGTTCAACTACTGTTCACCATTGACATTTGTTGTGGAAAAATCATGATTGCTCCCCACACTTATTTTGTTTGAGATACAATGATGGAAGACAAGGCTTTCGTAAACACCCCCACCCTCCTTGGCCATAAGAACAGCAATCTACATCTCTACATAATATTTACGTATTTAACAAATTGCTAACATATTGCTAAAAGAGAAACATGTTGAAACATTTTGTCTTGTGCTCGTCGGGACAAATGCAAGAATGCCAAATTTCAAACCATCGCAACTACTTATAGTCCAGGAGAAAAGTGTGCTGATTGGTTAGCAAGTCGACTCTGGTCAAGGCATTGCCTTTGAGGCGTGCAGGCATCTCCGAGGGCTGCAGGCCCCGGGGTGGGGTAGGGTCGGGGGCGGGGAAGTTATTGGAAAAGGAGGATGAGAATTTTAAAAACTAGCTTTGCCAGACCAGGTGCCACTGGCAATCAGCGCTGACAGGAGTGTGAACTGACCTTGGTACCGCTTAGCAGTTGGACAGTAGATTTCTGAATGAGCTCAAACTTACAGAAATATCAAGGCGGCAAGTCAACCAGGAGAGGAATTATCAAATCTCGAGTTGAATAATTGCACGGACGAAGGTTTCAGCAGTAGATGGGCTGCATTGGGGATGTTACAGAGGTGGAAATGTTCATTATTTGGTAATGGATATACACAGCCAGTCCCTTGGTCGAACCTTCAGGAGACCTGAACATACTCAGCCTGCACACAAAGAAAACCCATTCCACTCTTGTACGAAAGAACAGGACCAAATCTAAATGGAAAAATATGCATTTTTACTTCCCATCACAAAAGTTAGTTGACTGGGATGGAGTTGTTTGGGAATTCTCCTGGTCTCTTACCACGAGACAGTGGGAAACCCCAGGAAATGGTAAGGGTGGCTGTTTGCTGTGTTTCCTAAGGAAATCCTACCGTTCCATCAGAACAAGAATTAGGCAGAGGACTGTGAAGGGGTTTTAGAGCTCAGTAACTCCTCTTTGTACACACGGGAATTAGGAGCAGGAGGAGGCAATTCGGCCTTTTGAGCCTGCCTCGCCATTTAATATGATGGTAGCTGATACTCTAGCTCAACGCCGTATTCTCGCTTTCTCCTCCCATCCCTTGATGCCACCATTCCACCCACAGTCAGCATTATGCTTCTGAAGGGGGCCTCTTTGCTGGCCAGATCTCAGCCGCGATTGCTGGTGGATCAATGCTTCGAGGCTCCTGAATGCTGGAGATGAGATCTTGTGTGCTGCTTCAATCCCACCTATCTGAGCAGATTGTCCTGGAGCGAGGCCTGGAAATTCCTATCGGTGTTAATTGCGGGGCTCCCAATGGCAACATATTTCAAAAATAGCAGAAACTTGAAACACCAGAGTTCCTTTATTTTTGTGTGTAATAGGCGTTTCTCCCAGTTTGTTATCATGTAGTGCGGTAATTTGGCTAGTCTAGATTGTAAAAGGTGTCCCTGCAATTTGTCTAGACTGGTCAGCAAAGCACTAAATGTATTCCGAGAAGATAAAGGGCCTCCAGCTCATTGAAACCTAGCTGCCGAGCTGTTTCGGGTAGCGTCACTTGGCTTTTCCAGGTTACAGTTAGTCAGCATTCCCAGCAGAGGGTGTCCTGGGAGTTTCGTCAGTGCGAATCGAGCCTCGCAGAAGACAATAAGCTCCCTTGGCCTTTGCTGGCTGCTTCAGTGAAGTGTTTGCTGTGCACCCCCTCCTCCTCCCCATTGTAACTGTGCCTTTGCAGACACATCCACGTTTTAAAACGCTGTTCAGGGCAAAGGCCTAATGATGTAATGGTCTTCTGAGATTTGAAGGGTTTGCGATTACAGTGGGGGGAGGGTAGGTTTCAGTGCTGGAGCCGTGACAAAATAGGACATGAAATATTAATTTCTTCCTGGAGCGGATGGTTTCTTTAACACGCTAATAAGTTGAGATTATTTGCTCTGCGCCAGCTTCTGAAAGCAGAATCTCCACAAAACACTCTCTTTAAAATGTGTCTGAAAGATCAGTATTCATTTCACTTTTGGTTAGAAATAGAATTTAATTTTTGCAGCTACAAGCCCGAGAAATGAGTCTGACGCTCCTCTGGGGATGGGGTGGAGCCTTATTGTTGCTCTTTTTCCTCCAGATTTCTCGGAATGGATCTAGCTTGGTGATAATGGGCTTTGGCACGTTTTTCATTGTGCTCCGAAAAATACCACATAAATATTCGGAAAATGTCCCTCCTTCTTCAGCAACATAGTCCCTTCATTCTTTGCGTGATTTGAACCAGATTTCAAATGTTCTTTTTTATATAGCTCTGTTGCTTCAGGAGCAAAGAGGCACCCATGACTTGATTAACACAGTGGTAACTCCTCATGGAGCACTTTATGGGCTGCAAAGCACTTTGGGTCGTACTGAGGATGTGGAAGGTGCTATGTAAATGCAAGTCCTTTGCTTTTCAAGCCCTTTGAGTAACCCGTCTGCCTGGGATCTGTTTGAACTTGGCAACGTTTGAATGGTCCCGCTGATTGAGTTTGGGTTCCCATCGTGTGGGTGTCCCGCCCTGTGCCGAGGGCACCCCCCCAACCCCAGCCCCTCCACTGGAAATGGCTACTTTTGGAAATGGGGGAGGTGCCGCCGGCCATTTTCAAGATTCTGGTGTATCAACGAATCTGCAAAGAAAATCTGGCGCTAGATTACAAAACATGGTGGCGCAGTGGTTAGCACTGCTGCCTCACGGCGCCGAGGACCCGGGTTCAATCCCGACCCTGGGAAAATCCCAGCCTAATTGTTTTCACCTGTCTGGTTGTTTTCCGTCTGCCTATTTATCAGTGATTATATTACAATTCCTGCCATCCCTGCCACTTGAGTGAAAAGTTATATCCATGGCCTGGAAGTTGCTGGAGTGGGGCATCATACGGGAGACTCCATTAGGCATTTCCCTGTACCCTTCAGCTCGAGATTTCACTGTGCTGAGTAAGAGGTTAGAAATGTGAACTGATATGGGCAAGATGAGGCAATGGGCTTCCTGGGATACAGTGAATGATGGGACCACAGTGTGTCTCCTTAACCCATTATAGGAATTGAGAAAGACACAGGAATGATGTCAATTAGAGTCAAATCAGGTATAAAAGAGAGAAGGAAAGATTGGATTGAGAGACAAAGAAAGGAAAAGATGTAGGGCACAATTCTCCCAAGAAATGACGAAGGGCGGGATTCTCCGGCCAGGTTCGCCCGGGGAATTTTGCCGGAGGTCAACGGATTTTTCCATTCTCCCAAGAAATGACGAAGGGCGGGATTCTCTGGCCAGGTTCGCCTGGCGACCGGGGAATTTTGCCCGAGGTCAACGGATTTTTCCATTGTCGGTGTCTCGCTTGTGGCGATCTTGCGGCGGACGGGGCAGATGAATCCAGCCCTAGGTGTCATTTTGGGTGGGTATCGTGGGGTGAATCCCGCTGGGTGTGTGGGCGTGATCCAGATTGCAATTCACCCACGCTTCGTCATTTTTTGGGGGGGAGCTTGGGGAGATTCTCACTGAAAATTCCCACACTGAGAATTGTTTCTGCAGTGGGGAACTGAGACGGCAGCAAGATCGGCTCCTCCGAGATGGGCATCCATTTTGCACGGTAGCACAGTGGTTAGCACTCTTGCTTCACAGCGGCAGGGTCCCAGGTTCGGTTCAGAGCTTGGGTCACTGTCTGTGCGGAGTCTGCACGTTCTCCCTGTGTCTGCGTGGGTTTCCTCCGGGTGCTCTGGTTTCTTCCCACAAGTCCCAAAGGACGTGCTTATTTGGTGAATTGGACATTCTGAATTCTCCCTCCTGTGTACCCGAACAGGTACCGGAATGTGGTGACGAGGGGATTTTCACAGTAACTTCAGTGAGGTGTTAACGTAAGCCTACTTGTGACAATAAAGATTGTTATTATTATTAATATTATTATTATTATAAAGGGTGCCCAGATCACAGAGTTAAGGTGAAGGTCTCACACACCCCGTACCTATGGACATTGCCTCCCTCCCCTCCCCTCCCCGCTGGCATGGGCAACACCCCCAACTTTCGATCCTGGAGGGGAAATCTTCCCCATATCACAATGTCTGCGTCATGGGGGTCCCAGCCTCCTCCTCGTTTCTCTCCCTAACCCCCAACATCCATCTTCTTAAGCATTGCCCCACCCCACCAAAGTGAGCATACTCTTCCATAGGGTCGTTTAGGCTCCCCCCCGCCCCCCCCCACACATTTGCCAGCTTCATCTCTTCACCTTCATATCCCTTTCATGCCTCCACCTTTCATACACCCCTTCAAGCCCCCCCCTTTTATGCGCCGTGCCCAAATGAGTTTTAAGACTCATTTGAATATGCTGATCTGGAGCATGCCCAGTGAGGGCGTGACTCTGATTACATCGGGCACTTGGTGGGAAAGCCGTTTTGGGACCTGCGGCCGGCGCAATGCGGCCGGAAAATCGGGCCCATAAAATATTAAATTCTCTGCGTTCTATGAACAACTCACTGCTTGAAGGAACGAGACTCCACATTTTTAAATTGTTCTCTTTCTGAGCCAGAGATTTTGATTGGCCGTCATTGGAAAATTTAATGGGTAATTTTTTTTAAATGACAATAATTTTTATTAAAGTTTTCACAAAATATCAACAACAAAATGTAAAAGGAACCCAATAGAATTAAATACAAAACAAAATAACCCCGTGCCCCCCTCCCCCCTATACGTAAATAATAAATTAACACCCCGAATTAACACATAGCAAACATAGCAAATATATACATCCCCTCAGATCCCCCAGTGTAAACAAAAAAAAAAAAAAAGAACCCCCCCCCCCCGACCCCCGGGTTGCTGCTGCTGACCATTGTCTACCTTTCTGCCAGGAAGCCCAAGAACGGTTGCCACCGCCTGAAGAACACTTGCACCAATCCCCTTAAGGCAAATTTCACCCTCTCCAATTTAACAAACCCCGCCATATCGTTGATCCAGGATTCCACGCTTGGGGGCCTCGCATCTTTCCACTGAAGAATAATCCTTCGCCGGGCTACCAGGGATGCAAAGGCCAGAATACCGGCTGCTTTCGCCTCCTGCACTCCCGGCTCCCCTGCCACCCCAAATATTGCGAGCCCCCAGCCTGGTTTGACCCTGGATCCTACCACCCTCAACACCGTCCTTGCCATGCCCTTCCAAAATTCCTCCAGCGCTGGGCATGCCCAGAACATATGGGTGTGGTTTGCTGGGCTCCCTGAGCACCTAACACACCTGTCCTCACCCCCAAGCAACCGGCTATCCTTGTCCCGGTCATGTGTGCCCTGTGCAGCACCTTAAACTGTATGAGGCTGAGCCTCGCGCACAAAGAGGAAGAGTTCACCCTCCCAAGGGCATCTGCCCACGTCCCCTCCTCGATCTCCTCCCCCAACTCCTCCTCCCACTTACCTTTCCGCTCCTCCACCGAGGCGTCCTCCTCTTCCTGCATCACCTGGTATGTTGCCGAGACCTTCCCCTCTCCAACCCACACCCCCGAGAGCACCCTGTCCTGTACCGTGCGTGACAGCAGCAGTGGGAATTCCACCACTTGCCGCCTGGCAAACGCCCTTACCTGTAGATACCTAAAAGTGTTCCCCAGAGGGAGCCCGTACTTCTCCTCCAGCTCACCCAGACTCGCGAACTTCGTATCCACAAACAGGTCCCCAACCTTCTTATCCCTGCCGGTCCTTGTAGGTGACCAACAGATGTGCTGGCTGCAGCATGCCAAACTTCACCCCCTTCCTGTGCAGCACCGCCTTTGCCCAGTTGTACCCGGCCCTCTTGTTCGCCACCTCCGCACTCCAGTTCTGATATATTCGAACCTCCACGTTCTCCCACCTGCTGCTCCTCTCCTTCTTGGCCCACCTGAGTATGCACTCCCGATCAGCGAACCGATGAAACCGCACCAGCACCGCCCGCGGCGGCTCATTAGCCTTGGGCCTCCTCACCAGCTCCAGGGGCCCCTGGAAGGACCCCGCTCCCATCAGCGAGTTTAACATGGTGACCACCTAGGACTCCACGTCCGACCCCTCCAGCCCCTCCGGGAGGCCCAGGATCCGCAGGTTCATCTGCCTCGACCGATTCTCCATCACCTCAAACCACTTCTTGTGCAGCACCTCGTGTTCCTCCACCTTTACCGCTAGGCACAAGATCTCGTCCTCGTTGTCTGAGATCTTTTGTCGGGCCTCGCGGATCGCCACGCCCTGGGCCGTCTGGGTCTCCAGCAGCTTATCAATAGAAGCCTTCATCGGCTCCAGCAGGTCCGCTTTGAGCTCCCTGAAGCAGCGCTGGATAACCTCCTGCTGCTCCTGCGCCCACTGCATCCACGCCGCCTGGTCCCCACCCGCCACCATCTTGCTCTTCTTCCCTCGCACTTTCTTTGGGTTCACTACCACTTTTTTAGTCGCCCCGCTCCTGGTAAAATTTAATGGGTAATTAATATACAAAACAATAGTGGGACAGCTAAGGGAGAGATGTTTGTGTGACACGAATGATGGACCACAATAAATCAACCGGGTTCCCAAATCACAGCGAATCTAATCCCCTCAATTTGCCGACTGATTTAGATATTAACAATGCCGCATGGCAGTCTTTAGTTGTTATTTGAGGATACGGGTTTGTCCTTATCTTTCTATTGTTTGACTGAAGCTGTAGGCTCTGAGGCTCCAATAATACTTAGCAGCAACGATCATTCTCACGTGGTGTAGAACTTTGTGACGGTTTAATGAATATTTAATGGTAACAGTACCTTCCCTCAACTTTGATTGTTCAGTCTAAAAGTCATTGGCCTGTTCCATCACAAAGTAGAGATTTTATAGCTGTCCTTCAAAGAGGAGCATTAAAGTAATTTGCTGACAGTGAACTTGGAAGTTAGAATGGAGTTTCATCGCCCTAAACGCACAGTGGGTAAATTTAAATAAAACAGCCATTTTAAATTTTTTTGTAAATATGTATATTTTTGCAGAATATTAATTCAAGAAACTACCGTATACATATATACGTAGGAGAAGGAGGAGCCCTTTTGGCCCTTCGAGCCCGCTCTGCCATTTATCACGATCATGGCTGATCATCCAACTCAATAGCCTAATCCTGCTTTCTCCCCATAGCCTTTGATCCCATTCTCCCCAAGTGCTATATCCAGCCGCCTCTTGAATATATTCAATGTTTTAGCATCAACTACTTCCTGTGGTAATGAATTCCACAGGCTCACCACTCTTTGGGTGAAGAAATGTCTCCTTATCTCTGTCCGGAATGGTTTACCCTGAATCCTCAGGCTGTGACCCCTGGTTCTGGACACACC
This sequence comes from Scyliorhinus torazame, assembly GCF_047496885.1. Lineage (NCBI taxonomy): Eukaryota > Metazoa > Chordata > Chondrichthyes > Carcharhiniformes > Scyliorhinidae > Scyliorhinus > Scyliorhinus torazame. Next base: position 181,064,492 of record NC_092723.1, on the reverse strand, counting down.
CACCATCGGGAACATCTTCCCTGCACCTACCCTGTCTAGTGCTGTTAGAATTTTATAAGTCTCTTTGAGATCCCCCCTCATCTGAACTCCAGCGAGAACAATCCCAACCTAGTCAATCTCTCCTCATATGTCTGGTAAACCTTCTCTGTATTGACAACAACAGAGAACAGTTGCTCTGGAGAACTTGCTGATACAGTGTGGTACGACATTCTTTCCCCTCATTGAGGGCGGCACGGTTTCACAGTGGTTAGCACAGTTGCATCACAGTGCCAGGGACCCGGGTTTGATTCCCGGCTTGGGTCACTGTCCGTGCCGAGTCTGCACGTTCTCCCCGTGTCTGCGTGGGTTTCCTCCGGGCGCTCCGGTTTCCTCCCACAGTTCAAAGATGTGCAGGTTAGGTGGATTGGCCGTGCTAAATTGCCCTTAGTGTCCAAAAAGGTTACAAACAAAAGAACAAAGAAATGTACAGCACAGGAACAGGCCCTTTGGCCCTCCAAGCCCGTGCCGACCATGCTGCCCGACTAAACTACAATCTTCTACACTTCCTGGGTCCGTATCCTTCTATTCCCATCCTATTCATATATTTGTCAAGATGCCCCTTAAATGTCCCTATCGTCCCTGCTTCCACCACCTCCTCCGGTAGCGAGTTCCAGGCACCCACTACCCTTTGCGTAAAAAACTTGCCTCGTACATCTACTTTAAACCTTGCCCCTCTCACCTTAAACCTATGCTCCCTAGTAATTGACCCCTCTACCCTGAGGAAAAGCCTCTGACTATCCACTCTGTCTATGCCCCTCATAATTTTGTATACCTCTATCAGGTCGCCCCTCAACCTCCTTTGTTCCAGTGAGAACAAACCGAGTTTATTCAACCGCTCCTCATAGCTAATGCCCTCCATACCCGGCAACATTCTGGTAAATCTCTTCTGCACCCTCTCTAAAGCCTCCACATCCTTCTGGTAGTGTGGCGACCAGAATTGGGTCCCCGGATGGGTTTCCAGCGGAGGAGCACGTAAAATATGGCATTGAGCTGGAGGATGAGCCATGATCGTTTTGAATGGCGCAGTAGACTCAAAAGGCCGAATGGCCCACCCCTCCTCCTATTTTCTATGTTTCTTGCTGTTGCCTCATACAGCATGTTATTGCTACAGACATAGACTTTACAGTGCAGAAGGAGACCATTCGGCCCATCGAGTCTGCACTGACCCTTGGAAAGAGCACCCCAAACCTCCACCCTATCCCAGTAACCCCACCTAACCTAAGGGCAGTTTAGCATGGCCAATCCACATAACCTGCACATCTTAGGACTGTGGGAGGAAACCGGAGCACCCGGAGGAAACCCATGTGGACACAGGGAGAACATGCAGACTCCGCACAGACAGTGACCCAAGCCAGGAATCGAACCTGGGACCCTGGAGCTGTGACGCAACTGTGCTAACGACTGTGCTATCATGCCGCCCACTAACTTAATTCAAACTAACTTGGAAGTAATTACAGACAGTGATATAGCTAACTTGTGTTTGTCTTACAAGGTCAAAGATGATTTTGAAAGAACGTGAACAATGAATGCTCCAACTGTTTTCTTGTAATGGAGACAGATAGTCTGGAAAGGGGCAATTACATCCATTAGAAATATAAATTATTCATATGGGTTACAGTATCAAAGAATTGTGTTGAAGGTAAAATTAATTGTTTGCATTTCTGTTTGAATCATCCCAAAGCATGCCATGTTGCCATAGAGATCGTAATTCAGGGTGGAGCCTTGTTTCATTGGTTCTTTTGTTTAATGCATCTGTGTTTGTTTGGTGACCGAAACAGGCAGTTCAGTTTAGATTTTGTGAGGGAAAAGCAGCTTGAAGATATGCTGTAGCTTGCAGGTAGTGGAAGAAATCTACAGTGGTCCTCGGAGAGCCTTGTGGCTGAAAGCAGTCAGCAGGGGTAAATTGGAAAGTGGTGAGAAGGCAGTTAGATCTACCGGCAACCTGAACAAGGAGCTGAGGGATCTCCAGCTGTGAGGCCTGTAACGAAAAAGATGGAGGGCTGAAATCTAATGCAAGGACCCCTATAGCGTCTTACCTCCGATGAATATCTGGAACCCTGAGGGGCATTTGAGTGAATTCTTGAGGCCTGTGGCATACTATTTGTGTTGGTTCCAGGAAAAGTAAACGTGTCTTCAAGGTTTCGTAAGGTAAAGGAATTTGAGGAGGGAAATTAAAAAAAGTAGAACACAGTTTATAACACAAGTCTTTATAAGCTACAGTGTTCAAGTTAATGGTGTTTGCTTTGTATAATTTCTTGTTATATAGTTTAATTTCTCTTTATATATAAAACAAAGTTTATTTTTGTTTATAGATGTGAAATCGTGTGGCATAGTTCTGCCAGATAATTACTGCGTGTTTAGGTTCCTTCTTTAAATGTTCACGGCCCTAACAGGATTGTTACATTATGTTGTATCAATTAAATACCTGTTTCGCAATGAATTATAATCTTTCAAAATAGATGCAATAAATAATTTGTAGAGTCATAGGTTCAAAGAAGTCTACAGCACAAAATAGGCCCTTCGGCCCATCCATCTGCTCTGGTCAAAAACAACCACCTAACTATTCTAATCCCATTTTCCAGCACTTAGCCCGTAGCCTTATATGCCCTGGGATCGCATGTACACATCTAAATAGATCTGAAATGTCATGAGGGTCTCTGCCTCCGCCACCCTTTCAGGCAGCGAGTTCCAGACTCCCACCGCCCTCTGGGTGAAAAAGTTTTTCCTCACATCCCCTCTAAACCTCCTGCCCCTCACCTTAAATCTATTCCCCCTGGTCATTGATCCCTCCGCCAAGGGGAAAGTGTCTATCTATTTGTGGAATATTAAACCCAAATCGCCTGCTAGGAGTACTGATAAGACGAGCAGTACAAAACAGGGCTATGTGTGATAACGCCCTGCCGCGTGAGCTAAGGTGAAAATGTAAAAGAAATACCATTCTGATGAAAAATAAAAGCTCTGTGATAAAAGCTGACTGCTTTTCAGCCACAAGGCTCCGTGAGGACCACTGCAGATTTCTCTGTGATAAAAGTAATGATCCCACCCATTTCACTCAATGTCCTAGAGGGATTTCATGCAAAATGTAGGAAATCTATCCTGAAAATTATTGGAAAAGTTGAATGAAGTTGCACTCACGGTAGTTGATTTTGAATCCGCCGTTCTCTCCTTTTCTGAACGAAGTATTGATTCGTGCTAGGGTACGCTCGCAGTTGAGTACTCTTTCAAAATTGGCATTCATCAAAATTGTCTGTGGACACTACATCTTGTTTGGAGAAGTGCCACTGATGACCAAAACTTGCATTTGTATAGCACCTCTAATGTAGTCAAACGTTCCAAGCTACTTCACAGGAGCGCTATCATAAAAAAAAATTGATACTGAGCCACATCAAGAAATATTAGGACGGGTGGCGAGGTAGGTTTTGAAGAGCATTTGAAGGTACAGAAAGAACGAGAGAGATGGAGAGGTTTAGGGAGGGAATTCCAGAGCTTTGGGGCCTAGGTGTTGACTGAAGGGACACAAATCATGGTGCGATTTAAAATCGGAGATGCACAAGAGGTCAGAATTGGATCACTGGCACAGTTCTTTTTTCACCTGAAGTAATTCTGGGTGAAAACTAAGGTGCCACTAAGTAGGCAAGTGGAAAATCCAAAATCTAGGACTTCTCATACCTGCTGGCTTCACGGGCGTAATATGCTCCTTGCCATTTGTGATTTTCATTGTTACAGCTGTTGACTGCCTTGCACGTGTTTCATTTGACATCCACAATATGCGGCAAAGAGGGTATTGGAATGGAACATTTCTTCAGATGGGCACCCCATCCAGTGTTTGCTCCAAACATTGCTCGTGTGTATTCAAGGGCAGCGGCGCTGATTGGGGAGAATTGTCTCTGTAGGTAGTGGGTTGGCAATGGGAGTTTTGCCAGTTGTAAGGGCAATCGCAGCTAAAATCCATCATTGGGATGGTGGCAGTCAAGATCAGTGTTACGGAGGCTAGCACGGTAGCACAGTGGTTAGCACAGTTGCTTCACAGCTCCAGGGTCCCAGGTTCGATTCCCGGCTTGGGTCACTGTCTCTGTGGAGTCTGCACGTTCTCCCCGTGTGTGCGTGGGTTTCCTCCGGGTGCTCCGGTTTCCTCCCACAGTCCAAAGATGTGCAGGTTAGATGGATTGGCTATGCTAAATTACCCTTAGCGTCCAAAAAAGATTAGTTGGGGTTACGGGGATAGGGTGGAGGTATGGGTTTGGGTAGGGTGCTCTTTCCGAGGGCCAGTGCAGACTCGATGGGCCGAATTGCCTCCTTCTGCACTGTAAATTCTATGATTCTGTAACATTATCTGTGGTATCGGCCAAATTGCTATTCGCAGATGTATCAAATGAGTGCATTTCTCAATAGTCTCTTTTTACCTAGCAAATAGGAAAACAGAATGACTCTGCCCATTTTCACTGTATTGCCAACTTTGACTAGACGGATGTGATGTATGTGGCCATCTTGTAGCCTTTCTGTGTCAGTAACTGCACATACTTCATCCAGCTAAGACCCAACCGCAAGGTATACTGTGTGAAACACCATATACATAAGAACATAAGAACTAGGAGCAGGAGTAGGCCATCTGGCCCCTCGAGCCTGCTCCACCATTCAATGAGATCATGGCTGATCTTTTGTGGACTCAGCTCCACTTTCCGGCCCGAACACCATATCCCCGAATCCCTTTATTCTTCAAAAAACTATCTATCTTTATCTTAAAAACATTTAATGAAGGAGCCTCAACTGCTTCACTGGGCAAGGAATTCCATAGATTCACAACCCTTTGGGTGAAGAAGTTCCTCCTAAACTCAGTCCTAAATCTACTTCCCCTTATTTTGAGGCTATGCCCCCTAGTTCTGCTTTTACCCGCCAGTGGAAACAACCTGCCCACATCTATTCTATCTACTCCCTTCATAATTTTATATGTTTCGATAAGATCCCCCCCTCATCCTTCTAAATTCCAACGAGTACAGTCCCAGTCTACTCAACCTCTCCTCGTAATCCAACCCCTTCAGCTCTGGGATTAACCTAGTGAAATTTCAGTGCCACAGCAGTTCCAGATGCAACTCTGTATTCCATTTGTGTGTCATACCACTGTATGCATGCAAAACTTCCAAGGTGCTGCGAGCTTTCGAGAAATCAGCAGTATATGAACAAACAGCTCAATTTGGGACATGCAGAGTTGGGACCGGTGTTGCTGTCAGCGTCTAGTGGATAGCACCCCTTTGCAATACTCCTCATCTTCCACACACAGAGCAATCACTCGTTCAGGTAGCTCCTGTTGGGCATTTTGGAAGATACCTCTCTGAGGACTCTAGCTTTTCCAAATGCGGAAACCCTCTTCCTCATATCACCATTTGCAAAATATAGCTGAATCCTCCATTGCTGTGATGGTGTGCATCTTGAAACCCTTCCCTTTCAGACCATGTGAGACGGGGAGTATAAGTCGAGATGATCTATTAATGAGGATTTCAAGATGGTTCTATTTTATTTCAAGACCGTGAGGGAAGACGAGATAATACTTTTGTTGTAGCGTGCTCAAGGTTGCAGCTTACCGCAGCTGCTTGAGAATAATATTTCACTATCCACAACTTTCAGCTTTAGACAGTTTCTGTTTTGTGGTACAAAATGCAAACAAGCAATTCTAAACGTTTATTATCATGACAATGCAAATCTGAAGCGCACTACGAGTCGATGTGACCGTGTGAGTCGATGCTCTTTGCTGTGGCTAGGATGGAACACTGTCTTTCCTTGTTTGTGTGTCTTTGAAAGGTTTATTGAGCCAGCTGCCATTTCATTTTCACATTAAAGTCCATAGCTTTATCTGAGACTTTGGTGAGTGGGAAAGAAAAATAAACTGGTGAATACTTCACCGTCGTAGCCCTTTGACACATTGCGGCAATGCTCCAAATTCCTGCCTTATTTTCAGTCATTAGAGCAGTGAATCATTACAGCTGCCATCATATAGGTTTCGTGCCTTGTATCTAAGGATTGGTTGAGTACAAAGAACAAAGAAATGTACAGCACAGGAACAGGCCCTTCGGTCCTCCAAGCCCGTGCCGACCATGCTGCCCGACTAAACTACAATCTTCTACACTCCCTGGGTCTGTATCCCTCTATTCCCATCCTATTCATGTATTTGTCAAGATGCCCCTTAAATGTCACTATCGTCCCTGCTTCCACCACCTCCTCTGGTAGCGAGTTCCAGGCACCCACTACCCTCTGTGTAAACAAAACTTGCCTCGTACATCTCCTCTAAATCTTGCCCCTCGCACCTTAAACCTATGCCCCTTAGTAATTGACCCCTCTACCCTGGGGAAAAGCCTCTGACTATCCACTCTGTCTATGCCGCTCATAATTTTGTAGACCTCTATCAGGTCGCCCCTCAACCTCCGTTGTTCCAAATAAAACAAACCAAGTTTATTCAACCGCTCCTCATAGCTAATGCCCTCCATACCAGGCAACATTCTGCTAAATCTCGTCTGCACCCTCTCTAAAGCCTCCACATCCTTCTGGTAGTGTGGCGACCAGAATTGAACACTATACGCCAAGTGTGGCCTAACTAAGGTTCTATACAGCTGCAACATGACTTGCCAATTCTTATACTCAGTGCCCCGGCCAATGAAGGCAAGCATGCCGTATGCCTTCTTGACTACCTTCTCCACCTTTGTTGCTCCTTTCAGTGACCTGTGGACCTGTACTCCTAGATCTCTCTGACTTTCAATACTCTTGAGGGTTCTACCATTTGAGGTAGTCTTTTTTTCCAACCTTTTCACGAAAGCTTATGTTTTCCAACCATTCTGTTTCACTTCCAAAACAAATGGCAATGTATTTATGAAGGACAGGAAGTATTCCAGTGTTCAAGCTGCTGGGCTGTCATTGTGCTGTCTGACTAATATCACTATTATTTAAATGTCATCCATGACCTTCAGTGCATCATAAGGTCAGAGATGGGGATGTTCATTGTAGATTGCCCGTTGATCAGTTCCACTCTCAATTATTCAGATATGGAGAGGTCCACGCCCGCATGTTGCAAGACCCGAAAGCATCCACGTTTGGACTGTTAATAGCAAGTACCCTTAGTACCACCCAACTGCCAGGCAATCATCTCCAGCAAAAGTGTGCGTAACCACTTCCTGCGCTGACAGATCCCCACCATCAACATTCACGGGGGTCCCCATTGACAAACCTAAATGTATCAGCCACATAAATACTGTGGCCACAAGAGTAGGTCAGAGGCTGGGAATTCTGTGGCGAGTAACATCTCCTCTAAATCTTGACTCTAAGTCTTACCACCACCCGCAAAACACAAGTCAGGAGTGCTGTGGAATCCACTTTCCTGGATAAGTGCAGCTCCAATAGCACTCGAGAGATTTGACACCATTTGGGAGACAATGCAGTTCACTCGGTCCACCACTGGTACACAGTGGCAGCAGTGTGTACCTTCCACAAGGTGCACTATAGCAATTCACCAAGGCTCCATGGACAAGATCGTCTAAATCCGCATGACAATTCATTGTTTATATAGTTGCTTTGAAAGGTCTTCACATCTTCGATAATGTAGCTAATGACCACACTGTCTGTTTCCCTTTAATAAGAACTAGAACATAAGAACTAGGAATAGGCCATCTGGCCCCTCGAGCCTGCTCCGCCATTCAATGAGATCATGGCTGATCTTTTGTGGACTCAGCTCCACTTTCCGGCCCGAACACCATAACCCTTAATCCCTTTATTCTTCAAAAAACTATCTATCTTTATCTTGAAAACATTTAATGAAGGAGCCTCAACTGCTTCACTGGGCAAGGAATTCCATAGATTCACAACCCTTTGGGTGAAGAATTCCTCCTAAACTCAGTCCTAAATCTACTTCCCCTTATTTTGAGGCTATGCCCCCTAGTTCTGCTTTCACCCACCAGTGGAAACAACCTGCCCGCATCTATCCTATCTATTCCCTTCATAATTTTATACGTTTCTATAAGATCCCCCCGCATCCTTCTAAATTTCAACGAGTACAGTCCCAGTCTACTCAACCTCTCCTCGTAATCCAACCCCTTCAGCTCTGGGATTAACCTAGTGAATCTCCTCTGCACACCCTCCAGCGCCAGTACGTCATTTCTCAGGTAAGGAGACCAAAACTGAACACAATACTCCAGGTGTGGCCTCGCTAATACCTTATACAATTGCAGCATAACCTCCCTAGTCTTAAACTCCATCCCTCTAGCAATGAAGGACAAAATTCCATTTGCCTCCTTAATCACTTGTTGCACCTGTAAATCAACATTTTGCGACTCGTGCACGAGCACACCCAGGTCTCTCGGCACAGCATCATGTTTTAATATTTTATCATTTAAATAATAATCCCTTTTGCTGTTATTCCTACCAAAATGAATAATCTCACATTTGTCAACATTGTATTCCATCTGCCAGACCCTAGCCCATTCACTTAACCTATCCAAATCTCTCTGCAGACTTCCGGTATCCTCTGCACTTTTTGCTTTACCACTCATCTTAGTGTCGCCTGCAAACTTGGACACATTGCCCTTGGTCCCCAACTCCAAATCATCTATGTAAATTGTGAACAATTGTGGGCCCAACACTGACCCCTGAGGGACACCACTAGCTACTGATTTCCAACCAAAGAAACACCCATTAATCCCCACTCTTTGCTTTCTATTAATTAACCAATCCTCTATCCATGCTACTACTTTCCCCTTAATGCCATGCATCTTTATCTTATGCAGCAACCTTTTGTGTGGCACCTTGTCAAAGGCTTTCTGGAAATCCAGATATACCACATCCATTGGCTCCCCGTTATCTACAGCACTGGTAATGTCCTCAAAAATTATAAATTGTGTTATCTTGACAGACATCAGGTGTACATTAATTTCATTTTTCTTTTGCTAACTTGTCTTCCTCCCGATTTACTCCCCTGAAGACATTGACTCCTTGCTGGGGTATGGTTCCATGGCGCCTCGCACACTGAACCCTAACATAGCCAGTGCTGAGATCTGTTAACTCGGCAGAACCTGAGGATTCAACGTGGGGCCTTCTTCATGCAGATCAGGTTTTCACTCCCTCATCAGAGTGTGTGATGGAGGAAATGATATACATCAATTATTTTCAAACATTTTTTGTTGAATGACCCACATTTTCAAATGGGTTAGTAATCACTGATCACCCGCATCTAAATTATATAACTATATGGTACACGCAATGAGAGTGATGCATGTCAAGAGTATTTCAATAATGCTTGTAAGAAAATAGTTATTTACTTTTGTATTCCTCTCTCGCGAGCTTCCCTGTTTAGGCGGGACAGACAACCCACTCTGTGTTACTTTTGTGTCGAGGTTGCAATGTGTGGCCATCTTTCCGGGTTTCACTCGCCCATTTCTTTTGTAGATCCCCTGGAAAGGTATCTATGGACCCACTTTGAGAAGCACAGGTTGTATATAACCCTGTCATTTTAACAGTCTGATTAGTTTTGTGCCTGTACAACCTCCAAACTGCAAATGCTAAGCCGAGGACCAGTGTTAGTGCAGTGTTGCAATCCCCAGATTCCAATTCCTGCCTTGAACCCATTGCTTTTATTTTTTTTTTTATTAAATATTTTATTGAAAATTTTTGGTCAACCAACACAGTACATTGTGCATCCTTTACACAATATTATAACAACACAAATAACAATGACCTATTTTATAAACAAACAAAAAAAAATGAATAAATAATAAATAACAAAAATGAAAACTAGCCCTAATTGGCAACTGCCTTGTCACAAGTAACACTCTCCAAAAATATAATTTAACAGTCCAATATATAATTATCTGTAGCAACGACCTATACATACCAAACAGTATATATTAACAACCCTGAGAGTCCTTCTGGTTCCCCCCCCCCCCCCCATCCTGGGCTGCTGCTGCTGCCTTCTTTTTCCCATTCCGTCTATCTTTCTGCGAGGTATTCGACGAACGGTTGCCACCGCCTGGTGAACCCTTGAGCCGACCCCCTTAGGACGAACTTAATCCGCTCTAGCTTTATAAACCCCGCCATGTCATTTATCCAGGTCTCCACCCCCGGGGGCTTGGCTTCTTTCCACATTAGCAATATCCTGCGCCGGGCTACTAGGGACGCAAAGGCCAAAACATCGGCCTCTCTCGCCTCCTGCACTCCCGGCTCTTGTGCAACCCCAAATATAGCCAACCCCCAGCTTGGTTCGACCCGGACTCCTACTACTTTTGAAAGCACCTTTGTCACCCCCATCCAAAACCTCTGTAGTGCCGGGCATGACCAAAACATATGGGTATGATTCGCTGGGCTTCTCGAGCACCTCGCACACCTATCCTCCACCCCAAAAAATTTACTGAGCCGTGCTCCAGTCATATGTGCCCTGTGTAATACCTTAAACTGAATCAGGCTTAGCCTGGCACACGAGGACGACGAGTTTACCCTGCTTAGGGCATCTGCCCACAGCCCCTCCTCGATCTCCTCCCCCAGCTCTTCTTCCCATTTCCCTTTTAGTTCATCTACCATAGTCTCCCCTTCGTCCCTCATTTCCCTATATATATCTGACACCTTACCATCCCCCACCCATGTCTTTGAGATCACTCTGTCCTGCACCTCTTGTGTCGGGAGCTGCGGGAATTCCCTCACCTGTTGCCTCGCAAAAGCCCTCAGTTGCATATACCTGAATGCATTCCCTTGGGGCAACCCATATTTCTCGGTCAGCGCTCCCAGACTCGCGAACTTCCCATCCACAAACAGATCTTTCAGTTGCATTATTCCTGCTCTTTGCCACATTCCATATCCCCCATCCATTCCCCCCGGGGCAAACCTATGGTTGTTTCTTATCGGGGACCCCCCCAAGGCTCCAGTCTTTCCCCTATGCCGTCTCCACTGTCCCCAAATCTTCAGTGTAGCCACCACCACCGGGCTTGTGGTGTAGTTCCTCGGTGAGAACGGCAATGGGGCTGTCACCATAGCCTGTAGGCTAGTCCCCCTACAGGACGCCCTCTCTAATCTCTTCCACGCCGCTCCCTCCTCCTCTCCCATCCACTTACTCACCATTGAAATATTAGCGGCCCAATAATACTCACTTAGGCTCAGTAGTGCCAGCCCCCCCCTATCCCTGCTACGCTGTAAGAATCCCTTCCTCACTCTCGGGGTCTTCCCGGCCCACACAAAACCCATGATGCTCTTTTCAATCCTTTTAAAAAAAGCCTTCGTGATCACCACCGGGAGGCACTGAAACACAAAGAGGAATCTCGGGAGGACCACCATCTTAACCGCCTGCACCCTCCCTGCCATTGACAGGGATACCATATCCCATCTCTTGAAATCCTCCTCCATCTGTTCCACCAACCGTGTTAAATTTAACCTATGCAATGTGCCCCAATTCTTAGCTATCTGGATCCCCAGGTAACGAAAGTCCCTTGTTACCTTCCTCAACGGTAGGTCCTCTATTTCTCTACTCTGCTCCCCTGGATGCACCACAAACAACTCACTTTTCCCCATGTTCAATTTATACCCTGAAAAATCCCCAAACTCCCCAAGTATCCGCATTATTTCTGGCATCCCCTCCGCCGGGTCCGCCACGTATAGTAGCAAATCGTCCGCATACAAAGATACCCGGTGCTCTTCTCCTCCCCTAAGTACTCCCCTCCACTTCTTGGAACCCCTCAACGCTATCGCCAGGGGCTCAATCGCCAGTGCAAACAATAATGGGGACAGAGGGCATCCCTGCCTTGTCCCTCTATGGAGCCGAAAATATGCAGATCCCCGTCCATTCGTGACCACGCTCGCCACTGGGGCCCTATACAACAGCTGCACCCATCTAACATACCCCTCTCCAAAGCCAAATCTCCTCAACACCTCCCACAAATAATCCCACTCCACTCTATCAAATGCTTTCTCGGCATCCATCGCCACTACTATCTCCGTTTCTCCCTCTGGTGGGGCCATCATCATTACCCCTAACAACCTCCGTATATTCGTGTTCAGCTGTCTCCCCTTCACAAACCCAGTTTGGTCCTCGTGGACCACCCCCGGGACACATTCCTCTATTCTCATTGCCATTACCTTGGCCAGGACCTTGGCATCTACATTTAGGAGGGAAATGGGTCTATAGGACCCGCATTGTAGCGGGTCCTTTTCCTTCTTTAAGAGAAGCGATATCGTTGCTTCAGACATAGTCGGGGGCAGTTGTCCCCTTTCCTTTGCCTCATTAAAGGTCCTCGTCAGTACCGGGGCGAGCAAGTCCACATATTTTCTATAGAATTCGACTGGGAATCCATCCGGTCCCGGGGCCTTTTCCGCCTGCATGCTCCTAATTCCTTTCACCACTTCTTCTACCTCGATCTGTGCTCCCAGTCCCACTCTTTCCTGCTCTTCCACCTTGGGAAATTCCAGCCGATCCAAGAAGCCCATCATTCTCTCCCTCCCATCCGGGGGTTGAGCTTCATATAATTTTTTATAAAATGTCTTGAACACTCCATTCACTCTCTCCGCTCCCCGCTCCATCTCTCCTTCCTCATCCCTCACTCCCCCTATTTCCCTCGCTGCTCCCCTTTTCCTCAATTGGTGTGCCAGCAACCTGCTCGCCTTCTCCCCATATTCGTACTGTACACCCTGTGCCTTCCTCCATTGTGCCTCTGCAGTGCCCGTAGTCAGCAAGTCAAATTCTACATGTAGCCTTTGCCTTTCCCTGTACAGTCTCTCCTCCAGTGCTTCCGCATATTGTCTGTCCACCCTCAAAAGTTCTTGCAGCAACCGCTCCCGTTCCTTACTCTCCTGCTTCCCTTTATGTGCCCTTATTGATATCAGCTCCCCTCTAACCACCGCCTTCAACGCCTCCCAGACCACTCCCACCTGGACCTCCCCATTATCATTGAGTTCCAAGTACTTTTCAATGCACCCCCTCACCCTTAGACACACCCCCTCATCTGCCATTAGTCCCATGTCCATTCTCCAGGGTGGGCGCCCTCCTGTTTCCTCCCCTATCTCCAAGTCCACCCAGTGTGGAGCGTGATCCGAAATGGCTATAGCCGTATACTCCGTTCCCCTCACCTTCGGGATCAATGCCCTACCCAGCACAAAAAAGTCTATTCGCGAGTAGACTTTATGGACATAGGAGAAAAACGAGAACTCCTTACTCCTAGGTCTGCTAAATCTCCACGGGTCTACACCTCCCATCTGCTCCATAAAATCTTTAAGTACCTTGGCTGCTGCCGGCCTCCTTCCAGTCCTGGACTTCGACCTATCCAGCCCTGGTTCCAACACCGTATTAAAATCTCCCCCCATTATCAGCTTTCCCATCTCTAGGTCCGGAATGCGTCCTAGCATCCGCCTCATAAAATTGGCATCATCCCAGTTCGGGGCATATACGGGGCAAAACCACCGTCTCCCCCTGTAGTTTGCCACTCACCATCACGTATCTGCCCCCGTTATCCGCCACTATAGTCTTTGCCTCGAACATTACCCGCTTCCCCACTAATATAGCCACCCCCCTGTTTTTCGCATCTAGCCCCGAATGGAACACCTGCCCCACCCATCCTTTGCGTAGCCTAACCTGGTCTATCAGTTTCAGGTGCGTTTCCTGTAACATAACCACATCTGCCTTAAGTTTCTTAAGGTGTGCGAGTACCCGTGCCCTCTTTGTCGGCCCGTTCAGCCCTCTCACGTTCCACGTGATCAGCCGAGTTGGGGGGCTTCCTACCCCCCCCCCCTTGTCGATTAGCCATCACCTTTTTCCAGCTCCTCACCCGGTTCCCACGCAGCTGTATCTCCCCCAGGCGGTGCCCCCCCGCCCATCCTCTCCCATACCAGCTCCCCCCTCTCCTCAGCAGCAGCAACCCAGTAATTCCCCCCTCCCACCCCCCCGCGAGATCCCCCGCTAGCGTAATTACTCCCCCCATGTTGCTCCCAGAAGTCAGCAAACTCTGGCTGACCTCGGCTTCCCCCCGTGACCTCGGCTCGCACCGTGCGACGCCCCCTCCTTCCTGCTTCTCTATTCCCGCCATGAATATCATAGCGCGGGAACCAAGCCCGCGCTTCTCCCTTGGCCCCACCCCCAATGGCCAACGCCCCATCTCCTCCACCTCCCCTCCTCCCCCCATCACCACCTGTGGGAGAGAGAAAAGTTACCACATCGCAGGATTAGTACATAAAACCCCTCTTTGCCCCCCACATTCGCCCCACCACTTTGTTCGAACGTTCTTTTTAATAACCCGCTCATTCCAGTTTTTCTTCCACAATAAAAGTCCACGCTTCATCCGCCGTCTCAAAGTAGTGGTGCCTCCCTCGATATGTGACCCACAGTCTTGCCGGTTGCAGCATTCCAAATTTTATCTTCTTTTTATGAAGCACCGCCTTGGCCCGATTAAAGCTCGCCCTCCTTCTCGCCACCTCCGCACTCCAGTCTTGATAAACGCGGATCACCGCGTTCTCCCATTTACTGCTCCGAGTTTTCTTCGCCCATCTAAGGACCATTTCTCTATCCTTAAAACGGAGGAATCTCACCACTATGGCTCTGGGAATTTCTCCTGCTCTCGGTCCTCGCGCCATCACTCGGTATGCTCCCTCCACCTCCAACGGACCCGCCGGGGCCTCCGCTCCCATTAACGAGTGCAGCATCGTGCTCACATATGCCCCGACGTCCGCTCCCTCCACACCTTCAGGAAGACCAAGAATCCTCAGGTTGTTCCTCCTTGCGTTGTTTTCCAGTGCCTCCAACCTTTCCACACATCGTTTCTGATGTGCCTCCTGCGTCTCCGTCTTCACCACCAGGCCCTGTATATCGTCCTCATTCTCGGCTGCCTTTGCCTTCACGACCCGAAGCTCCCGCTCCTGGGTCTTTTGTTCCTCCTTTAGCCCTTCGATCGCCTGTAGTATCGGGGCCAACAGCTCTTTCTTCATTTCCTTTTTGATCTCTTCCACACAGCATTTCAAGAACTCTTGTTGTTCAGGGCCCCATGTTAAACTGCCACCTTCCGACGCCATCTTGGTTTTTGCTTGCCTTCCTTGCCGCTGTTCTAAAGGATCCACTGCAATCTGGCCACTCTCTCCTCCTTTTTCCATCCGTATCCAGGGTGGGATTCCCTTCTGGTTTACCGCACAGTGTTTTTAGCCGTCAAAATTGCCGTTGGGGCTCCTATCAAGAGCCCAAAAGTCCGTTTCACAGGGAGCTGCCGAAACGTGCGACTTAGCTGGTCATCGCCGCACCCGGAAACCATTGCTTTTATTTTTGTATCATGCTTAATTTAAAAAGTGTAAATATTTTTTACTGTGAATGCTATTGCTGGCATAATATATCTAAAAGGTTCACAATGATAGGAACAGAGGTTAAATCGTGGGACTGGTGTAACAATTTTGGGCGCGATCTACCAGTCATGTTGCACCTGAAAAGCAGCGCAGTGCGGTGCAACCTGACCGGTAGACGGCAGTCCCACTTCCGGGATCTACCCGGCCCACCATGCCTCGCGGGATCTACCGCGATCTCACGATCTGGCAAACCTGCATATTGGAGTGAGACAGCTAGTCTCACTCTGAGATGCATTCCCGAGATCTAAACAAGGCTTGGGAACTAACTCCCTCGCTTTGGAGAGCTTGTGCTGGTCTCCACAAACGGGGACCAGACAGAACGGCACTAGTGGGGGTTCTCCCAGGGGATTGGAGGCCGCTAGGTGCTTGCCCTCTGGGTAGGGTGGTACCTTGGCACTGCTGGTGCTGCTGCCAAGGTGCCTAGGTGGCACTTTCAGCTGGTATGGACACTGCTAAGGGCGACAGGCTGGCATTTTCTGCGCAGCAGTGATTGGACCAGGGTGTGCCCTGCGCCGGGGGGGGGGGTTCGGGGGTCATGTTGGGGGCTCGGGTGTAATCTCTCGCTGCACTGAGGAATCCGGCGAGTGGAGCTCCTCAGTGCAGAAAACGGGTAAGTGCGGCCTCGTCAGGGAGTTTCCCGCTGAGGCCCCCGATCTACCTGGATGGGCGTTAGATGGTGGGGCATGTCTTGGCGCCCTGAGCGCCGGGAAACACCAGGCTAATCTCCGCTACAGGACTCTGTCCCCCTTTGGGTAGATCACGCCTGTTATTTCTTCAGAATACAGGCAATGTGCTGTACGATATGGTACACTTTTTATTTTATTCTTCTCATTGTTTTTTTCTTTTTAATAAATTTAGAGTACCCAATTCATTTTTTCCAATTAAGGGGCAATTTAGCGTAGCCAATCCACCTAGCCTGCACATGTTTGGGTTGTGGGGGCGAAACCCACGCAGACACGGGGAGAATGTGCAAACTCCACACAGACAGTGACCCAGAGCCGGGATCGAACCTGGGACCTCGGCGCCGTGAGGCTGCAGTGCTAACCACTGCGCCATCGTGCTGCCATTCTACTCATTGTTTATGACATTTTTTCAAGCACCGTTATATATTCTGATATACTTAATTTCATGAAATGAGTACGATCTGACATATCTACAGGACACATTGGCTACATTTATCCTGTGAACCAACAATGGCTAGTTATTGGTGGCAACACGTTAACAAATCTGCCTTTTAGGGAAAGTTGTATCCGATGCACTTCCAGCTTGGTTTCTGTCTATTTGGAATTGAAGCAGGAATGAATTTATGTGCCATACTCTTGAACCTGGGGAAATAAACTGAGATATTGTGGCCATTTGCAACATTGTAGAATACGTGAAGACCTTTCAAAGCAAATTTCTTTAAAAATTGGTTTTGCGAAGGTTGCCATGTCTGTGAACGTGTGAATTATTTCAATTGGTTGGCAATAGGTCTCCTGTTGATTGGTAGCAATGTGGTTGCTAGGGGAATGCATGTTATTCAGTAGCTATTCTCCTCTGGTGAGTTTATGGGGTTTAAATATTTGATGTTTCATTCAAGGAACCTAAATAACGAGTGTTATTTCTGGGTGGAGCAATTTCAATCTCAATTATAACACGATTACTATAAACTCCTTTGTAGCAAATTATGAAATTTATGAAATAAAAAAAGAGAGTTTACCATTTTAATGTAGATTGTGGGTTTCTTTGTGAATATTTTTTTGCACTGCCCTTCTTCTCAATCTTTTTCTCCCGTTTTGTCTGTGCAGAAATTTATCGAGTTTGAAGATGCGCTGGAGCAGGAGAAGAAGGAACTTCAGACACATGTGGAGTCTCTGGAGCTACAGACCAGGCAGCTGGAACTCAAATCTAAGAATTATGCAGACCAACGTAAGTTTAGAATGCAATGCAGCAGTGGAAGGCAGTAAATGGATATCCATAAGACCATAAGACATAGGAGTGGAAGTAAGGCCATTTGGCCCATCGAGTCCGCTCCACCATTCAATCATGGCTGATATCCTACTTCGACAACAACAACTTGCATCTGTATAACACCGTTAACATACTAAAATGCCCTCGGACCCTTCACAAGAGCCATTATCGAACAATTATCAAGCCACATAAGGTAATGCTAGGACAGGTGAGCAACACTTCAGTCAAACAGGTAGGTTTTCAAGGGGTCTCTAAAGGAAGAGCGGGCGAGGCAGAGAATTTTAGGGATGCAGTTCCAAAGCTTGGGCTGTGGGCTTCAGGAGGTCACAGTGATGGGGAGTAGTGAGATCATGGGAGGTATTTGGAAACCAGGACGAGAACTTTAATTCTGCCACGTTACCAGGCTGGGACTCTGTGTAGCACAGCAAGCTTAGGTAATGGTTAACTGGACTTGGTGTGAGTTAGGGTGCAGGTGTCAGAGACTGTGTTCACTACCGGAAAAAAGATCCCAGCACACACTTGTTTAGCATTCTAACCCTCTGACCAGTGAAAGGATTTCCAACTTTCTGCAAAAAATCAAATAAATGGCAAAGATTTGCAAATCTTTGACTTTATTGTAAACATTCACCAGGCCATGGTAGAAACATCAGCATGGATTTTAGTGGGCCTGTTGGAAGTGAGCTTGGTGCCCAATGAGTGGTGTTGAGTCCTGCTGGGGGCAGGAGCTGCCTGCTAAGTGGCAGCAACAAAGGCAGATGACAGCCATGTTGGGGCCTGCCATTGCCACGCTGAAAAGAATGGGCAGCTCCCCGGATGGCCAGCAGTGTTAATGCAGTGAAAATGGCTGTGCAGCCAAAATGAACATACTACTTAAGGCACTTGTGATGGAGGGAAGTCATTGATGAAGCATCTGAAGATGGTTGGGCCTAGGACAATATCCTGAGGGACTCCTGCAGTGATGTCCTGGGACTGAGATGATTGACCTCCTATAACCATGACTACCTTCCTTCAAGTCATACAGAACAAAGTCCCTAGGCCCAGTCATCTTCAGCTGCTTCATCAATGATCTTCCCTCCATCACAAGATCAGAAGTGGGGTTGTGTGCAGATGATTGCGCAATGTACAACACCATTTGCTGAACCAGTCCATGTGCAAATGCAGCAAACCTGGACAGCACTCAGACTTGGGCTGATAAGTGGCAAGTTAGTTTCGTGCCACACAAGTGCCAGGTAATGACCATCTTCAACAAAAGATAATCCAACCATCTCCTCTTGGCATTCAATGGCATTGCTGAATCCTTCACAGTCAACATCCAGGCATTTACCATTGACCAGAAACAAACTGGACCAGCCACATAAATACCGTGATTATAAGAGCAGGTCAGAGGCTGGGAATTCTACGGAGAGTAACTCACCTCCTCACTCCCCCAAAGTCTGTCCATCATCGACAAAGCCCAAGTCTGGAGTGTGGTGGAATACTCTTCATTTGCCTGAATGAATGCAGCCCCCCCAAAAAAGCTGGATGCCATCCAGGACAAAGCAGCCCGCTTGATTAGCACCCCAACCACCACCTCCAACATTCATTCCCTCTATCACTGATGCACAGTGGTAGCAGTGTGTACAGGTTTGTGAGAGAAAGAATTCTCTCACAAGAAAGGAGCACAGTTAAGCCATTGGACCCATTGAACTGGTTGCACCAGTCAATGAGGTCATGGTTGATCTGATCATAGCTGTATAACGCCCGGCTCCCTTATAGATCAAAAATCTATTCACTTCAACCTTGAATCTATTCAGTGACCCAGCCTCCACTGCACTCTGTGGAAGAGAATTCCAAAGAATGGTGGACTTCTGAGAGAAGAATTTCCTCCTCATCTCCATCCCGAATGGGATTGAAGCTACGCTACCTATTTCTGGATTCCCCCTCAAGGAGGAACATCTTCCCAGCATCAATCCTGTCGAGCTGCCTCAGAACCTGGGGCGGGATTCGGGTCGGAGAATCGCCGGGGGGGGGGGGGGGGGGGGGGCATGAATCCCGCCTTCGCCGGCTGCCGAATTCTTCGGCGCCAGGGATTTGGCGGCTCCCCCGGCGATTCTCCAGCCCGCGATGGGTCGAGTGGCCGCCTGTTTTTTGCCAGTCCCGCCGGTGTAAATTAGAGTAGGTCCTTACCGGCGGGACCTCTGGGAGCCGTGGGGGGGGTCTGGCCCTGGGAGGTGTCCCCACGGTGGCCTGGCCCGCGATCACGGGGCCCACTGATCCGCGGGCGGGCCTGTGCTGTGGGGGCACTCTATTGTTCCGCGTCGGCTGCTGTGACAGTCCGCGATGGCCGACACGGAAATGAACCCCCTTGTGCATGCGCCAACGCGCGCTGGTTGGCGTGGCGCCTAGCACCTTGCCCGCCGGCCAGCGCGGCGCAAACCACTCTGGGGCTGGCCGAGCCTCTGAAGGTGCGGGGGATTCTGCACCTTTGGGTTGGCCCGACGCCGGAGTGGTTCACGCCACTCCTCGACGCCGGGACCCCCCCGCCTCGCCGGGTGGGGGAGAATCCCGCCCTTGATGTTTCAATAAGGTTACCTCACTTCTAAACTCCAATGAGTACAGGCCCAATCTGCTCAACCTTTCCTCATCAGCCAACCCTCTTCATCCCAGAAATCATCCCAGTCAACCTTCTCTGAACTGCTTCCAATGCAAGTATCTCCCTCCCTGGGAATGGAGACTAAAATGGTACGCAGTGCTCCAGATGTGTTCTCACCAATGCCCTCTCAGTTGCAGTAGTTTATACTCCATTTATACTCCACCTCCTTTGCGATAAAGGCCAAAATTCCATTTGCCTTCCATCTGCGTTCTAACTTTGGACTCCACGTTTCTATTAGAGTTTTGCCGTGGATTTTAATCGCTGTTTTCTTGCAGTTGTCAGTTTGTCTTGTGTTTTTCAGATTATTTTCTTTATCCCCCCCCCCCCATCCACTTCCTTATATGATAGGCTGGACCCTTAATCCAGAAAACCAGGTTAATACTGTGGGAACACACGCTTAATGAATTCAATAAAAACCTGGAATTAAAAGCCTGACGGTGACCGTGAACCAATCTGCTGTCCTTACCTAGTCTGCCTACACCTGACTCCAGACCCACTGTCAGTCCTGCAGGAATGGGCGGCACAGTGGTCAGCACCGCTGCCTCACAGCGCCAGGGTCCCAGGTTCGATTCCCGGCTCGGGTCACTGCCTGTGCGGAGTTTGCACGTTCTCCCCGTGTCTGCGTGGGTTTCCTCCGGGTGCTCCGGTGTCCTCCCTCAGTCCAAAGATGTGCAGGTTAGGCGGATTGGCCATGAGAAAAAAAAAAATTGACCCTTGGTATACAGGGACGTGCAGAATAGGTGGGATCACAGGGCTAGGGTGGGGGAGTGGGCTTGGGTAGGGTGCTCTTTCAGAGGGTCGGTGCAGACGCAATGGGCCGAATGGCCTTCTGCACTGTTGGGATTCTATTCTTTCAAATCCGATGTGGTTCCTCTTTGGAGATTCTTTGGAAATTTGCATTATCCCTATTTTTGATCGGTCGAAAAATCCAAGTTGGTGCAAATAATGAAAATGGAACAAAGAGGCTGAATTTTTCTCTCTGGTGAAGCTCTCACAGGGAGGTACAGGATTAAAAATGGCAGACCAAAATTGTCTCTTTTTTCTTTACTCGTCTTTGAATTTAATCCTGAACTTTCCAGCCCTGGAATATCTTCTCATTTTTCCGTTGTCCGGTTTTCTCTGATTTTCTTTATCAGATGGGGTTCTTTCAACACTCGGGATAATTAGGAACTCATTCAGTCATGTGATTGATTCTGCTCTTTATTGCAGTTACCAGATTGGAGGAGAGGGAAGCGGACATGAAGAAGGAATACAACGCGTTACACCTGAGGCACACTGAGGTAAAGAGTCCAGACAATCATACCCATACCCAAACTGATTCTATACAGAAATTTGACGGGTCCTAGAGAAAGACTAGAGGCTAAATGTTACCCCGCAGGGGGGGATCTGAGATACATTAAGGGGGGAGCTGATATTTATTGCAAAGTAATTGATGAGAATTTTGGGGGTTCTATAGCAGGGAGTTGACCTGTTTTGCCAGATTAGTGCTCAGGAATGAAGGCGGCAATGGGCCGATTTTCCAGACGCATTACCACCGATACAAGTCCCACCATGTCGGGAAAATACCAGGAGAACCCTGAAACAGGATTTGTATCCGCCGCCAAACACTTTGCGATGTTCCCAGGCCCTCCCAGCAGGCGTAATCAGGTTCGTGCCTAACGAGGGTGTGGACCTGATTACCACGCATTTAAATAGACTTCAATATCCGAAATCGACCTGATGCCAAATCTCCTGGGAACATGCTACATCACGTCGACAGGTGGGAACATAACATCTTGGCAATGCCAGGGTGGGAACTTAGCACATGGCACTCTCAGAGGGCAGTGTTAGGGGGCACGGCATGAAGGGCAACTCATTGGGAGGACCCCAGTGCTGGCGATCAATGTTCGGGGGGGGGGGGTCTTTAATTTCACTTTGAATTCGGGGCACCCTTTCTCTGTGAAGCTGGGCTTGCCGACACGATTAGGTCCTGCCCCTCCCAATGAGGGTGCAAAATACCCCCCCCCCCCCCCCCCACCACCACCCACTTCAAAATGAATGGCAGAGTGTGGGACGATCTCATTGGGAAATGTGTCCAACACGCCGGTTTTCTGACTGAACCTGACAGTGCCCAATATATCCTATCGCGCCAGAAACATGGTTGAGCTTAAGTAAGTTATAGAGGGGAGGTTTGATAGAACAAAGAACAAAGAAATGTACAGCACAGGAACAGGCCCTTCGGCCCTCCAAGCCCGTGCCGACCATGCTGCCCGACTAAACTACAATCTTCTACACTTCCTGGGTCCGTATCCCTCTATTCCCATCCTATTCATGTATTTGTCAAGATGCCCCTTAAATGAGCAACTTATGCTTGCAGTGAACAGAGGATTTATTAACATAGAATTTACAGTGTAGCAGGAGGGCATTCGGCCCATCAAGACTGCACCGGCTCTTGGAAAGAGCACCCTTCCCAAGGTCAGCACCTCCACCGCTTCCCCATAACCCAGTAACCCCACCCAACACTAAGGGCAATTTTGGACACTAAGGGCAATTCATCATGGCCAATCCACCTAACCTGCACATCTTTGGACTGTGGGAGGAAACCGGAGCACCCGGAGGAAACCCACGCGCACACAGGGAGGATGTGCAGACTCCGTACAGACAGTGACCCAAGCCGGAATCGAACCTGGGACCCTGGAGCTGTGAAGCAATTGTGCTATTCACAATGCTACCGTGCTGCCCACGGTATGTCACTATCGACCCTGCTTCCACCACCTCCTCCGGTAGCGAGTTCCAGGCACCCACTACCCTCTGTGTAAAAAAAACTTGCCTCGTACATCTACTCTAAACCTTGCCCCTCTCACCTTAAACCTATTCCCCCTAGTAATTGACCCCTCTACTCTGGGGAAAAGCCTCTGACTATCCAACATAACTGAAGAAACATAGTTTCCCACACATTGCATCGGGAACAGAGCTCTGACTGCGTTCTCAGCTGGCAAGGAGAAATTTTGATAGTTTGACTTCAGGTTGTAGAGAGCTTATTTTGTCCGTGGGTGTGAATCAGGAATATCAATATCGGGCAGGAGATCTGCAGTTCTTTGTAGCGTTACCGAGGAAGAGCATAAAACTGATTTACGTTCATTTGTGAATTCTGTATCTTGCTCTGAGGTAACTCTGGCCATACTGTGTTACAGATGTGAAATACGGGTCACTGTCCATGTGGAGTTTGCACATTCTCCCCGTGTCTGCTTGGGTCTCACTCCTCAACCCAGAGAAGTGCAGGCTAGGTGGATTGGCCATGTTAAATTGCCTCTTAATTGAAAAAAAAAACCCCAGATGTGAAATACATTCCTGTAGCCCTTATATATTTGATCGCCCATAGAATCATAGAGCCATAGGTCTATTTACAGCACAGAAGGAGGCCATTTGTCCCATCATTTCTATGTTGGCTCCCCAGGAGTATTCTAGTCAATCCCACTTCCTTGCTCCAACCTTGTAGCCCTGCAAGTGTCTATCCAATTTATTTGTGAAATCATTGATTGTTTCCACTTCCCCCGCCCTTGTGTGGAGATGCCGGCACCTGAGGAAGGAGCAGCGCTCCGAAAGCTAGTGATTTGAAACAAACCTGTTGGACTGTAACCTGGTGTTGCAAGACTTCTTACTGTGCCCACCCTTCTGGGCAGTGAGTACCAGGTGATTACTCATAGCGTAAAAATGTTCTTCCTCCTATTCCCTCTCGTCCAAGACCTTAATTCTGTGTCCCCTACGTCATATTACCACGATTGGTAATATGTTGTATTCTTTTTCTTTTCTTCCAGAATGACCCGATGTAGTGTTGACAAAGAATATACGAATCAAAAGATTGAAACAAAACTAATTTATTATTAGACTACTAATTAAATGAAGGTCAAACACTCTACTGAGCTACAGCTGATAAATAAATGACATTGAATCTGTCTTACAGTATTCAATATTCTACCTAGTCACTAACTACACTATGATCTAACCTCGTGCTATCTATCTCTAATTAACATTCATTCTGCTCTTAGCTCCTCCTTGTGCTTTTCACCATGCTTCTCCCAGAATTCCCTGAGAGGCTGTCTTAAATACAGGGAAGTAGTAACGCCCTCTCGTGTTTGATTTACGCAGAGGTGGAATTATTAACCCTTCACTAATCTGACGATATACATTTCATTGCACTCTGGTCTTTGTACCATCAGCTAATAAGAAGAGTTTCCCCTTGCCCACCTTTTCTAAGCCTGCTGGAATCTTGACACAAATTTCCTCTCGATTTCCTTTCCCCCAAAGAGAACCAACTTCAGCTTTTCCCATTTAACTCCATAACTAAGATTCTCCAAACCTGTAACCCGTCCACATTTTTAACCACCGTGTTTGGCGCTTTTCGGCTATTCACGCCAGCAGGTTGTTCGGTTCTGCCGACGCCGCTGCAGGTCTCATGGCGGCGTGGGGTGTACTCAACGGGGAAACCCACATTGATCCCCCGCCGCCGGGCAATGTCGGGCCACCTCCATCGCCACGGCACACGCGGTGGGGCGCGTGGAAAATCCCGCCCTTAATATGGATTTGGACATCTTTGATTGGGTCAGATTTGTGAATGCAAGGGGTTACAAATTACTCGGGGAGGTCTAAGTTGCCGTGGCAACATACATGGTGAGGTCTGAGGCTAGGGATGGCGGTGGTGGAGACTCCCAACTTCCTTTTGGTGACGGTTTTGTGATGGTTCTTTCCATCTCATGGCTGAACAGGAATTTCTCCCACTCTTGCCCCCTGCCATCTGATGTGCGTTGGAAGAAATTGCAGGTTGATACTCGATCTGTTTGGCCAAGCTATGAATGCACCATCCCATGTTTACAGGGTAAGAGTTCTTATTCAGAAGGTGCATCCGTGCATAACATTAGGGATATTGTTAGTCAGCTGTTGTTCCTGTTTGTCAATGTTTCCTTCATTTCTGTCCTAATGAGTTTGTGTGGTCTTAATTCCCCTCATCCACATGCTGTCCTGCTCGATCGATAAAGCTGACTCAGTTCAAGCACTTTTCCACTGATTCCATTTACTCTACCTAATAATACGCATGGCAGGCGATATGGTTGAACCGCTTAATAAATTACCTCCTTCTACATCCACCAGCCCCCTTTAGAGCTCAAGGCCCTTTGATAGTTTTGTACCAACATTAAAGCTGCAGCATTGAATTGCTGGGGACCATGACTCTTGCAAAGCCTGTGAGGTGCCAGCACTATTTGGGATGGGTTTTGGTACATTTAGCACAAAACAGATCAGTTTTCCCAGCTGTCCAGATGTTGCTGTCTTCCTTTCAGTAAGATCAGAGCCTCTGCTCAGTTTTCCCCTGATAACATAGTTCATGATGACAAGTAGACCGGGTAGCAGATTTGTGAGTACAAATCCACGTCTTTATTCTGCATTGCAGCATATTGGTTCTTCGGTGTCTCCACACCAGCCGAGCCTGAGTGTATTGACATTAGCCTGTATGTCATAATAGGTTAAATTGATGGGGTGAAGTAGGCCAAATCTATCCCGTTGGAAAGACCAGTCTGGTTGTGCACTGTTATGCAGCAATACATTAAATGTTATACATGTTGTACATATGATAGCAGAAAAATGTACAAAAATATGAAGCACTGGTGTCTTTTAGGGTCTGCTTTTATCTGATGTACAGAATTTGTCCTTCAGCTGCAAAACAATGACAATGCGAAGACTATTCCGATTTGAAACCTGGCTCCCTGGCTGACAGCAGCTTCGAGAGATTTGCAAGTTACAGATCTTTGTTAATCGCGACCTTCAATCTGTGATTGACCACATTTTGATTTTAATCACAAAATACCTAATGGGCATTGTTGGTTCTGGCAGCTCACTTCATTCGGTGATTGCTTGGGGGCCTGCGGAGTAGGAGGTTGGGTGGGGGGGGGGGGGTGTGGGGGTGGGGGGGGGGGGTGGGGGGGTGGGGGTGGGGGGGGGGTGGGTGGGGGGGTGGGGGTGGGTGGGGGGTGGGGGTGGGGGTGGGTGGGGTGGGGGGGTG
This sequence comes from Scyliorhinus torazame, assembly GCF_047496885.1. Taxonomy (NCBI): domain Eukaryota; kingdom Metazoa; phylum Chordata; class Chondrichthyes; order Carcharhiniformes; family Scyliorhinidae; genus Scyliorhinus; species Scyliorhinus torazame. Next base: position 181,038,501 of record NC_092723.1, on the reverse strand, counting down.
GGGGTGGGGGGGGGGTGGGTGGGGGGGTGGGGGGGTGGGGGTGGGTGGGGGGGTGGGGGTGGGGGTGGGTGGGGTGGGGGGGGTGGTGGGGGTGGGGTGGGGTGTGGGTGGGGGTGGGGTGGGGTGGGGGTGGGGGTGGTGGGGGTGGGGGGGGTGGGGGTGGGGGGTGGGGTGGGGGGGGTGGTGGGGGTGGGGGGTGGGGGGGGGGGAAGAAGAAGAGGAGAGGAGAAGATAAATTATGTAAATGACTGCAGTGGAAAAACATTTGTTTAAAAATAAACAAATGGACTTCTCCTGAAGGAGGTCTTGTGGCGCAGTGGGTAGCGTTCCTCTCGTCTGAGCCAGAAGCTCTGGGTTCGATTCCCACCCCAGGACTTGATGGTCCAAGGAAGGTACGTTCACAATGAGGCCAGACAGGCTGAGTATCGACTTGTCAATCCTTCCTGCAGAAGCCAATAGCAGGTGGTAAGAGTGGGGGGGGACTCCTGGTCAGCCAAGTGACGGAAAGAACGTTGGAGCCTCTGCCATCACTATCATTAGATCCGGACCACAACATCTGGGTAAAAGTGTATGTCTCCACCCTAACTTGGATCTTCTTGAGTGAACTGTAACACACCACCTCCACTCAGCCATTTGTGGATCTGGCCCTGTGCTTTATGCATGAAAACTGTAGCACGTACTGGCTGCCACCACATGGTGTGGATAGAACGTTGAGACGATTTGTACTATCATTTCGACCAGCTATGTTTTTAATTACCCTCCCCTTGTTTACTGTGTCTAAATTGTTCTTTCATCTTTCAGATGATACAGACTTATGTGGAACACATAGAACGATCCAAGATGCACCAAGTTGGCGGGAATGCCCAATCCGATGGAACGATGACTGGGAGGAACAAGTAAGGAATGCGTCAAATCATGAGTTTTTGCTGTGGTAGATTGCAGGTGCTGGGTTGCTTGATGGTGTGCAGGGAGTTGCTTAAAAGGTAATGATGAACAGCGCTGTTACGCTACGAAAATCCCTCTGGCTTACCTGATTTAGTAGCCTGAATCAATGAGAATAAAGTTTTTGATTGCGTAATTTGCGTTCAGAATTCAGTCGGGGAAGTAGAATTGGAGATCCAGCTTTGTAGCGCGTTGTTTCAGTAGCTTTTATGGACTGTTAAATTCAGAGAGCGAGTGAACTTGTACCCTCAGCATTGGCTGGCAGAGGAATGTGTCATTATCATCGGATGGCCACATCAGTATTGTGTCAGGTCAAGCAACTATATTACCTTTGTGTCATTATTGTGTCAGAACTGTGCAGGAAAGTTTGTTTGACACTTAAACAGGAGTCGTAACAAGGTTTCCAGCTTAAGTAAGAACGAGGCATAGATTTTCAACTCTACACCCAGAAGTGAAACTAATCTTGGGGATTATCCACCTGGAAAAACTGCCTGGTTATAATTTTGGTGCTGGAATAACAGGCGGTCACACCAGGGTAGCAGGTCGAAAGCCTACTCCAGAATAACAGGCTCGCAAGTGTGACTGGAGGATTGGGTAGAGATGTGACAATATGTTTCCGAAATGCTGAAAAACCTGGATAACGTAGATGCAGGCAGATTATTTGAGAAACTGTAACAGCCTGAAGGGAAAATTGCATTTGTGGAGCAGGATTCCATCAAAAGAAATGAATGGAATCTTGTTTGCTTCATGATCTAGCGCTGCTGTGGGAAGGTAATGAACAGAGGCGAGGTGTATTTTGGCAGCAGAAAAAGGCAATCAGATAATGGCATCGGTGTTGGGGCACTTGTTCATTCCTTTGGCCAACAAAAGATTGGCATCAGGCATTGTGTATGCACAATTTGTAGATAGTATTATACTAACGTTCTTATTTATTGCATTAGTTGATTCTTTGGGGGACTGCTTGAATCAGCATAATAAATAAATGCTTGAAATGCAGTAATAGCAGCGACGTTGCATAGGTTAATTGCGTATGCAAATATTGGTAGATTCTAGTCCGTAGATTCTAGACTTCAGTTATAAAATGAAAAAGTGCGGACTGAAGTTTAATAAATACTTATTGTTAAATACTGAACAGATTGAAAGAAGTTACTTGCCGAAGGTTTTTCTCACCTCAATTCGTTCTGCCATTTTTCCCTGTTGATTTCCTATTTGGGAATAATTCCACAGTTGCTGATCATCTCATGTGCCCCACCTTGCCCAAGTAGTCATTTTTCACGTGCCGTCTTTGACAGTAAGTACTCGTGGGAGAAGGAGCGTTCAGAGCTAATCGTCATTCAATATTCACACATGTGCACGTGCACTCGTGTTTTTCTCACTTCTAGGTATAAGCATTAAAGAGGAGCAGGAATTCTACCCAGTTTGGTATTCCTTAGCACGGCATTGACGAGGTGGCTTGTAGCACCTTTTAACGGCTAGCTAAAGTTTAATTCAGCACAGACTCTGGATCAAACTGACTTTCTATTCAATATCAATTACTGAACCATTTGAGCAAAATTTGATGTTGAGCTCATAGTGTAGGGGGCAATATACTAGCGAGGATGGAGTAGCTAACAGGAAACGGGGAGTAGGCATAAATGGGCCATTTTCAGTTTGGCAAAATGTGACGAGGGGAGTGTCACAGATATCAGTGCTGGAGCCTCAACTATTTACAATCAGTGTGCGGGATTCTCGGATGGCGGCGTTCCAGCCAAAACGCCATTCACTTTCAGTGGCACCGGAAATTCCCTGCCACGAGCGAGGAAGGAAGATTTCGGCCTACGTCAATGACTTGGATGAAGGGACCAAATGTGCGGTTGCTAAATTTGCTGATGGCACAAAGATAGGTAGGACAGTAAGTTGTGAAGAGGACACAAGAGGTCTGCAAAGGGATTAGATAGGCGAGGCGAGTGGGCAGAAATCTGGCAGACGGGATACAATGTGGGAAAAATGTGAACTTCTCCACTGGCAAGAAGAGTAGAAAAGCAGCAAATGATTTAAATGGAGAGAGATTGCAGAACTCTTGAGGTACAGAGGGATCTGGGCGTTCTGGTATGTGAGTCACAAAGCGTGAGTGTGCAGGTACAGAAAGTGATGAGGAAGCGAAAGGAATGTCGTAATTTATTGCAAGAGGAATAGAATATAAATGTAGGGATGTTTTACCACAACTGTACAGGACATTGGTGAGACCAAATCTAGAGAACCGTGCGCCGTTTTGGGCATCGTATTTTAAAAAATATGTATACATAATTGTTTTAGAAGCAGTTCTGCGGAAATTCATTCAGCTGATTCCTGGGTTGAAGAGGTTACCATACAAGGAAAGGTTGGAACTGTGTTCATTAGAATTTAGAAGAGGTGATCTTTTTGAAACATAAAGAATCCTGAGGGGACCTGATAGGGATGCTGAAAGAATGTGGCGGAGAGGCGACCCTTGAAGTGGAGATGGGAAATAGGGGACACGGTTTAAAAATTAAATTTAAGGTGGCGATGAGGAGAAACTATTTCATCAGAGGTTCACGAACTTTTAGAGTTCTCTTACCTAGAGAGAGGTAGAAGTAGGGTCATTGAATATTTTTAAGGCAGTGGTAGATAGATTCTTGACTAATAAGGGAGTCAAAGTTTATGGCAGGGGGGGCAGGAAAATGGAATTGAAGCTACAATCCGATCAGCCATAATTGCATAATAAATTAGACAAAACACAATGTTTTGGTTCCGCACCCTCTTTGGCTTCCTCGCTAATTATTGATCTTCTAGATGCCTGTGCAGTTGATAAGATTGTCTTCCTCTTCTTCTCTCTAAGCCACATATGGTTTCACAGCCACCATCGCTCTGGGTGAGTTTCAAAAGTGTTCTTCTTGTGAGAGTTTCAAAAGTGAGTGTTATCAGGTTGTGATCCTGCCACTTGCTGTCCAAACAACTAGAATGTTCTGCAGAGATAACTGGATCGTTCAGGAATGGAAGCCATGATCAACTTACAATTGCTCAGCCCAAGGACTCCGTGATCAAAGAACAAAAAGAAAAAAAACTTGCATTTTACCTGGCTCTATTTATGACTTCAGGATGTCTCAAAGTGTTTTCCTGCTGGTGCAGTCACCTGTTGGACTTTAGAAGAATGAGAGGCAACCTTATTGAGACGTAACGGATTCTCAGGGGGCTTGACAGGGTCGATGCTGAGAGGTTGTTTCCTCTTGTGGGAGAGTCTGGGACCAGAGGGCAGAATCTCAGAGTGAGGGGTCACCCATTTAAGACGAAGATGAGGAGGAATATCTTCTCACGGAGGCATAGTGAATCCATGGAATTATTTACTGCAGAGGGCTGGAGAGGCTGGATTTATTAAGTATGGTCAGGATTGAGATAGAGAGCTTCATAATCAGCAAAGGAATCGGGGGTTATGGGGATAGGGGGGGGAAAGCGGAGTTGAGGATTATCATATCAGATCAGTCATGATCTCATTGAATGTTGGAGCAGACTCGATGGGCTGAATGGCCTGTGTCTTATGGTCTAATGTTGTAATCTAGAAAATGTAGCGGCCAGTTTGCGGGCAGCAAAACCCCCAAAACAGCAGTGAGATGTATGTCCAAATATCGGTTTTAGTTACATTGCTTGAACAGCAACACAACTTGCATTTATATAGCGCCTTTGACATGAGGTGCTTCACAGCAGCGTTATCAAACAAAATTTGACACTAAGCTGCCTAAAGACATAGTAAGTCAGATGATGGTAAGCTTTGTCAAAGAGGCAGTTTTAATAAGTCTTAAAGGATGAAAGAGAGGTGGAGAGACAGAGAGGTTTGGGAAAGAAATTTCAGAGCTTGTGGATAAATATTCTAATGGGCAGCACGGCAGCACAGTGGTTAGCACAGTTGCTTCACAGCTCCAGGGTCTCAGGTTTGATTCTCGGCTGGGTCACTGTCTGTGCGGAGTCTGTACATTCTCCCCGTGTGTGCGTGGGCTTCCTCTGGGTGTTCAGGTTTCCTCCCGCAGTCCAAAGATGTGCGGGTTAGGTGGGTTGGCCATGATAAATTGCCCTTAGTGTGCAAAAAATATTAAGTGGGGGTTACTGGATTACGGGGATAGGGTAGATACGTGGGCTTCAGTAGGGTGCTCTTTGTCCGGGCCGGTGCAGACTCGATGGGCCGAATGGCCTCCTTCTGCACTGTAAATTCTATGATCTATGATATTGGCCAGACCAAGACACTGGACGAGCTCGCCTGCTCCTCTTCAAATAATCTCCCGCGACCTATTACACTACCCAAGAAGAAGTCTTCCAACACCAGGTTAAAGTCCAACAGGTTTATTTGGAATCACTAGCTTTCGGAGTGCAGCTCCTTCCTCGGGTGAGTCACCTGATGAAGGAGCTACGTTCTAAAAGCAAGTGATTCCAAATAAACCTGTTGGACTTTAACCTGGTGTTGGAAGACTTCTTACTGGGCCCACCCCAGTTCAATGCGGCATCTCCACATCGTGACTACCCAAGAAGGCAGACAGAGCCTCATCTGAAAGAGACAGCACCATTGGCAGTGGGGCAATCCTTCACTACAGCACTGATGTTTCAACCTAGATCGTTCTATCAGTGAGGACTCAACCCACAACCTTCTGACTCCGGGGTGACTGTCCCATCGCTGAGCTAAGGCTGACTCAGTTGTCATTCCCCACCCGTCCCATCCATTAGCTTGGCTGAAAACAGTGAATTCAACACAGATCGAAGATTGACCAAGGCCAACAAAGGGATTTGATGAGCGATCTGACATTCGAGCAGAGTTCGACGTCCCTTCAAAACAAGTGGTCCTTGCTCAGTAGGATCTGCTTTCTCCTCGCAAGGACATCAAAACTCTTCAACAATGGAACTTCAAGGACAGCCCAGCATGTGACTCTGGCCAACCAGATCAGGCTGTTCACCACATTGGGAATGAATGTCACCTGCCAAATGTTGCCACTGGATTCGAGGCAAGCCACCCAACAACACGCAGTGTTGTGACTTGATTGTCCGCCTTGGACATGGAATTGTTAAGCTGCAAAATGCCAAGTGCCTGAAGAGGAACCCAGGACCTTGCTGGTGAGGCAGTGTTGCACAATGCAGCTTTGGTGCCCATTGAGCCATATGAGCCATTCAACCTGCTCATCTACGTGGCATTGCCACACCTGTTCTTGTGTGGTCTGGACTCCACTGAGGTTAACCTCACAGCGGTGCTGATAACATCTTCTTTATCATCGATCTCGTCTTTCCCGCTTAAAATGTTGCCTCAGCCCTTCATATGGTCCATTGGCACAACTAATTCGACCTGCGACTCATCACTCTCCAACTCCTACATCTTATTTCCTTCACCATTGAAATCCCGCCCCCCCACGCCCCGACCCCATGCCACCTTCAACTGTAAGCTTCATTTCTCTAACACTGTCCACATCGGCCTCCACGAAGGAGGGAGGGCAACAATCCTCTTGGTGGTGGAATAGTTAAATGTTACCAGATTTGCCCAAACAAGACACAATATTTTTCAGAACACTTAAGGAATTGTGCACGTGGATACACACTGAAAAGCAGACAATATTAGTTCATGGTGCGTTAATTGTATTATCAAATTTAGGAATACACAGTTGAAGGGCATGGATTAATTAAGTATTATAAAATGGGAGCGGACCCTGAAAGATGTCCAGTCACAGTAAAACCAGAGACAAGACTTGCTTCGCCAGAGTCGCTGTCCAGTTCCCTGTCCACTGCATCCACCGGCTGTTGAGCAAGGGGCACTATGCCGAGCGTGTGGGGCTGGAGCCTTCGTCTGCCTGGTCACCGAGATCCTCGAGCTGGCCGGCAACGCAGCCACCTGAAGTTCACCGTCTGCAAAGACGAGGAGCTCGACGAGCTGCTGGGAGGGGTCGCCGTAGCCCAGGGAGGGGGTCTTGCCCAACATCCAGGCCAAGCCATTATCCAAGAACAAAGAACAAGAACAAAGAACAATATAGCACAGGAATGGGCCCTTCGGCCCTCCAAACCTGCGCTGATCACGTATCCTATCTAGGCCAACCGTCTGTATCCCTCTATACCCCGTCTGTTCATGTGCCTATCCAGGTAAGTCTTACAGGTTGCTAACGTATCTGCCTCAACCACCTCACTTGGCAGTGCATTCCAGGCCACCACCACCCTCTGTGTAAAAAAAAAAAAAAACTTCCCCCGCACATCTCCACTGAACCTTTCCTCCCTCACCTTGAACCTGTGCCACCTTGTAATTGTCATTTCCGCCCTGGGAAAAAGCCTCCAACTGTTCACCCTATCTATACCCCTAATAATTTTATAAACGTCTATCAGGTCGCCCCTCAGCCTCCGTCTCTCTGGGAAGAACAATCCCAGTTTATTCAATCTCCCCTCATAGCTAATACCCTCCATACCAGGCAGCATCCTGGTAAACCTTTTCTGTACTCTCTCCAAAGCCTCCACGTCCTTCTGGTAGTGCAGTGACCAGAATTGGACACAGTATTCAAAATTGGCTTAACCAACGTTCTATATAATTGTAACATAGTTTTCGAGCTTTTATACTCCATACCCCATCCTATGAAGGCAAGCATGTCATATGCTTTCTTTACCACCATTTCCACTTGTGCTGCCACTTTTAAGGATCTGTGGACCTGCATGCCCAGATCTCACTCTGTCTCTATGCTCCTGATGGTTCTGCCATTTATTTTATAGCTCCCACCTGAATTGGATCTATCAAAATGCATCACCTCGAATTTGTCCGAGTTAAATTCCATCTGCCATTTCTCTGCCCAATTTTGCAGCCTATCTATATCCTGTTGTATTCACTGACAATCTTCATCACTAGCCGCAACTCCTGCAATCTTAGTATCATCCGCAAACTTGCTAATCAGACCCGCTACGTTTTCTTCCAAGTCATTTATATATATTACAAAGAGCAGAGATCCCAGAACTGAGTTACAGACCTCCATTCAGAAAAACACCCTTCCACTGCTACCTCTGTCTTCTATAGCCAAGCCAGTTCTGGATCCATCCAGCCAGTTCATCCCTGACCCCATGTGATCTAATCTTTTGCACCAGCCTGCCATGAGGGACCTTATCGAATGCTTTAATAAAGTCCATGTAGTCAACATCTACAGCCCTTCCCTCGTCAATCATTTTTGTCACTTCCTCAAAATATTCAATCAAATTGTCCCATTGGGCAGACGCAGCATGGATTCATAAAGGGCAGGTCGTGCCTAACTAATTTAGTGGAATTTTTTGAGGACATTACCAGAGCGGTAGATAACGGGGAGCCAATAGATGTGGTATATCTAGATTTCCAGAAAGCCTTTGACAAGGTGCCACACAAAAGGTTGCTGCATAAGATAAAGATGCATGTCATTAAGGGTAAAGTAGTAGCATGGATAGAGGATTGGTTAATTAATAGAAAGCAAAGAGTGGGGATTAGTGGGTGTTTCTCTGGTTGGCAATCAGTAGCTAGTGGTGTCCCTCAGGGGTCAGTGTTGGGCCCACAATTGTTCACAATTTACATAGATGATTTGGAGTTGGGGACCAAAGGCAATGTGTCCAAGTTTGAAGACGACACTAAGATGAGTGGTAAAGCAAAAAGTGTAGAGGATACCGGAAGTCTGCAGAGGGATTTGGATAGGTTAAGTGAATGGGCTAGGGTCTGGCAGATGGAATACAATGTTGACAAATGTGAGGTTATCCATTTTGGTAGGAATAACAGCAAAAGGGATTATTATATAAATGATAAAATATTAAAACATGCCGCTGTGCAGAGAGACCTGGGTGTGCTAGTGCATGAGTCGCAAAAAGTTGGTTTACAGGTGCAACAGGTGATTAAGAAGGCAAATGGAATTTTGTCCTTCATTGCTAGAGGGATGGAGTTTAAGACTAGGGAGGTTATGCTGCAATTGTATAAGGTGTTAGTGAGGCCACACCTGGAGTATTGTGTTCAGTTTTGGTCTCCTTACCCGAGAAAGGACGTACTGGCGCTGGAGGGTGTGCAGAGGAGATTCACTAGGTTAATCCCAGAGCTGAAGGGGTTGGATTATGAGGAGCGGTTGAATAGACTGGGACTGTACTCGTTGGAATTTAGAAGGATGCGGAGGGATCTTATAGAAACGTATAAAATTATGACGGGAATAGATAGGATTGTTGCGGGCAGGTTGTTTCCACTGGCGGGTGAAAGCAGAACTAGGAGGCATAGCCTCAAAATAAGGGGAAGTAGATTTAGGGCTGAGCTTAGGAGGAACGTCTTCACCCAAAGGGTTGTGAATCTATGGAATTCTTGCCCAGTGAAGCAGTAGAGGCTCCTTCATTAAATGTTTTTAAGATAAAGATAGATAGTTTTTTGAAGAATAAAGGGATTAAGGGTTATGGTGTTCAGGCCGGAAAGTGGAGCTGAGTCCAAAAAAGATCAGCCATGATCTCATTGAAAGGCGGAGCAGGCTCGAGGGGCTTGGTGGACTACTCCTGCTCCTAGTTCTTATGTTCTTATGTTCTCTCCTTTGTCAATACTGATGCAAAATACTCATTAAGGACCCCACCTACTTCCTCTGGTTCTATACATAATTTCCCCCCTTTGTCCTTGAGTGGGCCAACTCTTTCTCTAGCTACCCTCTTGTTTCTAATATACACCTCAGCTAGGCCGATGCCTGAAGGGGAAAGATAAGATAAAGATAAAAAAGGAAGACTTATTGGTATACTCAAAGCCAACTATCAAGAAAAGGATGAACGTCTGGTTACATACTTGATCAGGCTTGGGATATAATTAACAACGTTGGCAAATGTGGATTGATAGACCCTGGCGCTGTGATTACTTATTACTTATTACTTGCAGCCTTTAAAAAATGGGATTGACGATTTCAAACTGATCTGCCAATAAAATAAATGTGTAGTTGGCAGAAATTTAATCTGGTACTTTCCGCACAACTGCCAGTAGCATAGCATCCAATTAAGATCCACTATCTGGCTGCATTCTTTATCCCAAATTAACTGGGGGCTATTCTTCATTAATGTGCTCATGTTGACTTTGGTCAGCTTAGATAGTGTTCAAGTTTTAACCAATTAAATTGCTACTCCACAAAATGCTCATAAAATTGATATTTGTGCATCTCCCACAGGGGAAGCCAAAAGTTAGATGCAGATAGCACTTTTTTGAAAACATATCAGTGGCTGTTACGTTTTGCGGCCTTCCAAGGTCATTTGGGCAATTGGAGCCTTTCAGACAGTACCTGTGATACGGGGTGTTAGACCTGAAACCGTATCGGCCCTAATATCTGCATAGCACTCTGCACCAAATACAAATGTAAGTGCTGCCCTTGAAGGCAGTCTCTTAATTTTTTATCATGGGACTGTACAACAGATGAGTGTCTCTGCCCAAAGCACAGATAAAATCTACTGTAACACACCATCATTCAGGTACGGGAGCATGATTAACTTCGTTGGAGGCGGAGGTCATGCCAGTCCGACATATCTGCTGGGCTCCGATATTCTGAGTCAGATTCTGATGCGTTGAGATGAATTTAACACTGGAGATAAAATGACATCCATTACATCAGCAAATACGAATGCCTCCGTCTGTGGACCAGGTATTGTGAAAGCTTTACCCAGCAGGCTTTACCAAGAGGCAGAAAGAAGCACTGCCTGAAAAGGCCCATCGAAACCCCGCACGGTTATGGCACTTTTTGTCACAAAAACACCTGCAAATTTGTTTTGTACGGTGAGGATGGGTCGACGGGGTGGGGGCGTTATGTTGTGGAAATGGGCTGACCAGAACGGTAGCACAGTGATTAACACTATGGCTTCACAGCGCCAGGGTCCCAGGTTCGATTCCCGGCTTGGGTCACTGCCTGTGCGGAGTCTGCACATTCTCCCCGTGTCTGCGTGGGTTTCCTCCGGGGGCTCCGGTTTCCTCCCACACGTCCCGAAAGACGTGCTTGTTAGGTGAATTGGACATTCTGAATTCTCCCTCCTGTGTACCCGAACAGGCGCCGGAATGTGGCGACTATGGGATTTTCACAGTAACTTCACTGCAGTGTTAATGTAAGCCTACTTGTGACAATAAAGATTGTCAATTAATTGTTGTGTAGACAAATACTTTGGCTAACGGGACCCCTGTTAAAAAGAGAACCTTTGGGAGGGTTTTCCAAGTCCTATAGCCCCCCCAAACCAGGACAAACCTATTCCGGGTTTCTGCAATATTTCGGGAATTCCACCATCCCACCACTGGAATGTTGAAGGAAGACCAGGAGTAGAAGAGGTGATATCACCGAAACATTTAAGATCCCGAGGGAATGTGAGAGGATGGATACCGACCGGGAGAGTGTCACTCATGGGAGTGACGAGAACCAGGGGACACAGTTTAAGAATAAGAGGTCCCTGTTTAAGACGAGAGAATTTTATTTCTTTCAAAGTGTCCTTTGTCTGTGAAATTCACTACCCCAGAGAGCAGTGAAGGCTGGGTCAATGAATTTATTCAAGGCACAGTTAAACAGATTTTTGTTAGACAAGGGAGCCAGGGGTTTTGGGGTGGGGGGGGGGGGGGGTTGCTGGCTGTGGTCTTATATCGCACAGTAGAGTTAAGACCACCACTAGATCAGCCATGATCTTATTGTATGGCGGAGCAGGCTCATGGCTGAATATGCTGTTCTTGCTCCCCAGTCTTGTGTTCCTATGTAAACTCTCTGAACTTGTACGGCCAGAATGTTACCAAGTCCTCGAGCAAGTGTTGCCGTGAGAACCCCCTTTTAAAGAGGGAGGTCCCCTAAACTATTCCAAATACTTTTTCCGACAAAGGTAGGATCAGTATAACATTTTGAGCCTTGCTTCAACATTTCCGGTGGGTGTTTCTGGTTAGCAAAAAACCCCAGTCGCAGGAATCACACTTGATGTCTAACTCTACAGCTTCAATTACATTTAAGTACCTAACTATGAACAAAGATATCACATCCAGTGAGCCTATCATAGCCTTAGCTAAGCTAAGGCGAATTGACTATTATCAGAGACTGTGCTTGGTAATTACAAATTATTCTAGCTCTTCTAAATCGCAATAGGGTATCTGGTTACTCCGTCCCATTATCTGAGCAAGTCATCTGCTTGAGTAATGTGTTTTAGTAGCTAATGTGTTACTGAAAACTGCTGAATCATTGCACGGGTTACTATTCCAGAAAAGTTTGTCCCAGAGTTTGTTCATTATCCTTTGATGGGCCTCGGCACCTTCTTTGCAGCGCAGGCTCGATTCCCGTACCGGCTGAGGTTATTCGTGAAGGTCCTGTCTTCTCAACCTCGCCCCTCGCCTGAGGAGTGGTGACCCTCGGGTTAAATCACCACCAGTCACCTCTCCCCCTCAAAGGGGAAAGCAGTCTATGGTCATCTGGGACTATAGAGACTTTACCTTTTACCTTAAAAGATTGGGTGAGGCTATTTACATATGCTGACATTCTGGAGCGGCATGCCCGCAGTAATTGTCCCGACCTTCCCCTGACGCTTTGATTCAAAGTACAGAATCCTTCCCCTGTGTTTGATAACTTTACGAAGCACTGCTTCGGTGCTGTGTTCCCTTGCTGTGGCTCGAAATAGCTGATGCGTCAAATTCAAAACTCAAAGGGCGGCACGTGGCACAGTGGTTAGCACTACTGCCTCACGCCGCTGAGGATGCGGGTTCGAATCCCGGGCCCTGAGTCACTGTCCGTGTGGGGTTTGCACATTCTCTCCTTGTCTGCGTGGGATTCACCTCCACAACCCAAAGATGTGCAGAGTAGGTGGATTGGCCACACTAAATTTCCCCTTAATTGGAAAAAAACAAATTGGGTACTCTAAATTTATAAAAAATTAATTCAAGCACCCCTATTTTGAGGAATTCGTGCCTGTGTGATGTCTTAGGAGGGCAGTCATCAGGTGTTGTTGGACTAATGCTGATTTGGTCGATATGCCAAGAAAGAAAAGCTTCAGTAGCTAATATTTTGTAATGGTCTTGGTAATTTTGGCAAACTATTGTTAATGTTTACTGTTTTGGATAATTGTACAGAGGCTGCACCTTTGTAATTTTACTTTTCAGTAAAAGAATAAGTGCCCATCTTCTACCTCACCTCATAGATCATAGGAACAGGAGGGGCCATTTAGTCCCTCGAGCCTGTCCTGCCATGCAACGTAATCGTCGCTGATCTGCGACTTCGCCCATGAATCTGCCGCTGCTGTATACCCCTTCATACCTTGGGTTAACCAAATCTATCAAATCTGAGATTTAAAATGAACTGACCTAGCATCAATTGCTGTTGGCGGAAGAGTATTCTGAACTTCTGCCACCATTTGTGTTTTGAACTGTTTCCTAATTTCACTCCTGAGAGGTTTGGCTCTAAATTTTAGACTCTGGCCCCTGGTCCTGGATTTCCCAACCAACAGGAATAGTTTATTTCTATCTACCCTTAAACTTTGATCCATTCCCCCCCCTTTTGCTTCAAAATCCTAGGGAATACAACCTTGTTCCTCAGAATTTAACTTCTGAGGTCCAGGTATCATTCTAGTCAACCTGTGAAGGTTAATATCCCCTTCCTTCCTCCAGATCTACTCTCAGTATTCCCATGTAGTCCAGCTAGAGCTTGTCTATCTGGGTTATCTCTCTCTCTCTCTCTCTCTCTCCTATCGCTCTCTCCTATCTCTCTCTCCTATCTCTCTCTCTCACCTATCTCTCTCTCTCTCTCTCTCGTCTCTCTTCTACCCCCCCCCCCCCTCCCCCCTACATTTTGATGATCAGTGTACCTGGACATCCAAGTATCTTTGGATCTCCACTGTTTCTAGATTTTGACCATTTCGAAAGTTCTATCATTTTTACATTTTTGCCATTCACAAAATCTTTCAAAGCCTCTTTGTAATTTTCTGCCTCCATCTGTACTGCTTACAATGCTGCCCATCTCTGTGTCATTTGCAAAGTTAGATATTTGCCTTTCTATCTCATCACCCAAGTCGTCAATAGATTCGATAAATAATTGAGGCTCAGCAGACATCTCTGTGGTAGACCATTAATTGCACCCGACCAGTTAGTACCCGCCCATAATCCCTACGCTCTTATCTTCTGCCACTTGGTCAGTTTCCAACCAGGTCCGTAATTTGCCTTCAGTTCAATGGGCGTCAACTTTAACGAACAGTTTTCTCATGAGGGACTTTATCAATTCTGGGATTCCACGCATCATAGCATCCACAGACATCCCCCCGTCACACCTTTAGTCACCTCTTCAAAAAGAATATTCAGTCAGTTTCGTCAGGCGTGACCAAGTGTTTGCAAATCCATCCTGGCTGTCTGTCTCTGATCAACTGAAAACATTCCAGGTTTTCAGTCACACTGTCGTTTAAATTGTAGACCCCCGACAATTTCCCGGAGACTGCTATCAGGCTAACTGGTCTATAATTCCCTGCGTTTCCTCAGTCACCCAAAACGTTGTCAGATTCCAAAAACCGAAACCAAATCTCGTCCGTGTGAAGTCTACGTGGAACATGAGATTGGTAAATTGACTGTATGCTGTGTTATGTGGCATTAGCACTTTTACTCATTGAAAGTTGTCCCAAAATTAATTTTTCTATGCCTCACATTTTGATGGATTTTATTTAAAGCTGTAGAAGTTAAAATTTAAGCATTGATCCCTGGTAAAGTGAAACAACTATCTGTGATCTGGCATGCTACACCAGTGCCTTCATTGTGCCACAGGATATTGTTTATGCATTGCTTGCTTTTTCCTTTGTCTGCATTATTGGGGCTGGTCTCAGTGGCAGCCAGCTGGCTATATATGTTGTGCTAGTTTGTGACCTTTGAACTGTGTTGATTAATTGTGTTCTTCTTGTCCTGCTCTCTGTGCTGTTGCTGCTGTTGTGGCTGTTTTCTGTGTCACCACAGTCATCGCCAACCATGGAGAAAAAGGTAAATGTCGTTCAGCCATTTCAACCCTTCTACTCCCAGTGCATCCTCTCCCTAACCGAGCTGGGAACAATAAGGTCCCTTCTATCTCAGCATTCATTTTCATTATTGATTGATCATTGAAGTTTGTTTGATGAATGTACATTGACTGATGCTTTCTCCAAGATGTCTGAGAAGGATGTGCCAGCACGCAGATAACATATAATGGGCTGTATTTTCTTGCCTTCATTAATTTCTTTTTAAGGTGATAGATATGAATGTAAAGGACCATGATTTTACTTGGTGATAGTCTAACATGGTGAACTCCCAAAGCATTCTACGGATATGCAGTTAGTTTGGTAGTACGATGGTAGTTTGAACCTATGGTAGTTTGAGTGTTGCTGCAAATTGACACGTGGTCGAAGTTTTTCATTGTGCGCACATCAGGACTTTTGCATGAACACTAAATTTCAAGAATACCAGATGTGCAGTCAAATTGCAAGGTAAGTATTTTATTCCTGGTTAGATCAGGTATTAATGAAAGCGAGGGTTTTGGATTATTGCCAAGCAGTTAAAAGACATGATTGAGAGAAGTATTCCCTGAAAGCATGGTGTTTGGACAATTGGTGAAAATATCACAGGCAGTAACAGGGGGTAAGTTAGCCCAGGAATGCAAAGAGATGAGGAAGACGGGTGAATCAAGTCAAATGCTGCTCGAGACATCAGATATATTGCAAGGAGGCTAGCTGCCTGGGTTTAGTGCACAACGGTGCATGGCCAAAAGGAAGCCTTGCATTTATATAGATCATGCCACCCAGGAACATCCAAAGGGCTCACATAAGATGAATTCGTAATAGAATGGTGTAACTATTGTTATGCCGGCTGTCCCGGCAGCTGACATAAAAATAGCCAGCGCAAAAGTGGAATGAGATAAAGAAGCAGTTAGAATATTCTTGATGGTACTGATTGCGAGGGAAATATTGGCGTTGAAAATTCCCTGTCCTTGCAGTAGTGTAGTGGGAGTTTTTAATATCCACTTGAGTTCCAAACTCAGGCATGATGTGGCTGACGTGACTGGTCCATGAAGACCTGCTGGGATGGTTATCATTGGCCATACGGTACCAATAGTGGCCACCAGTGGCCCCAACTTTAATCCACGGGGAACTTCTAGGCAGTGACCTTGGACACCACTTTGGCCTTTTGACAAATTATGCTTTCTTTTGTACACAATGTAAGGTTGATCATCTTTAATATATATTGACAGTGAATTGATGTTATGTTTTTCAGGACTGATATATGTTTAATGTCCTTTTGCTACTGTCTTTGTCCCTTGTGTATTGTGAATTTCTCCATGAAGGTTGTCCAGGTTCTATGCGTCCCTCGGTGAAGTGTTGCACTGGTGGATGACAGTATGGTGAACTAAAAAGTTGCGGGGAACGCCAAAGGCCCAAATGCTAGCGGCCGTCGTTGCTGGAGTCGCCACAGAATCATTGTTTTGGCAAGCTGTGCCAAAGAGATGATGGCGCTTTTCTTGTGGCGATCCATAAATGACACTGTTGGAGGGCCGCTTCTCCTGACGCCCACTGATCTCTCGGTAAGGTTAGAACAGGCTGTCTGTGTGGTCTCTGAGACTGTACTTCAGAAACGCCTATAACCGTTCTCCAAGCGAGCTACGGCAAGTCTTCATTATACTTTAGGGTTTGACCCCAAAACTGCCACTGACACCGTTGGTGTTCCCTGCAACCCTTAGTTGACTGTACTGTCAACTGGGGGCATTTATTCAGTGTGCTCTTTTGGGGGCCTACGGCCTGTGTTATGAAAGTTTCCACCGCCGATAACAAGGACTGTCAGCATCATTATGATCTCCTGTGCTGCTCTTTGAGAGGAACGGGTGAGATGATATAAATAAAGGAACAAACTGATTTGTTCAGTATTGTTACCACAAGCAGTAGTTCACACCCATAAGTATACCTGTAGAATATGATTCATATGGTGCATTTACCCTCCCAACTTCTGCATTCCCACTTCCTTTCAGATTCTTTCTTCCAAATACAACTAATGCACTGTCAGGTGTATCTGGAAAATGATCTAGAGTCCAGGGCCCTCCAATTTATGCGCCAGTCTGCCTTGAAGCATAAAAACTATTGGGGATTGCAACATACTCACTTGACCCATGGAAATGCCACCCTGCAAGACATTGTTCCTGGAGTTAGAATCATAGAATTTATAGTGCAGTAGGAGGCCATTCGGCCCATCGAGTCTGCACCGGCCCTTGGAAAGAGCACCCTACTCAATCCCACACCTCCACCCTATTCCCGTAACCTCGCCCAATCTTTTTGGAGACTAAGGGCAATTTATCACGGCCTATCTACATTACCTGCACATCTTTGGACTGAGGGAGGAAACCGGAGCGCCCGGGGGTAACCCACGTAGGCAAGGGGAGGACGTGCAAACTCCACACAAACGGTGACCCAAGCCGGGAATCGAACCTGGGACCCTGGAGCTGTGAAGCAACTGTGCTAACCACTGTGTCGCCATGCTGCCCATAGTTCTGTGGGAAATATTCTGATTTTTCATTATACGTTTCGCAGGAACCTGGAGGAAGCAGTGGAGAACTGGCCAAGAATGGACATTTATGTGTTGGTTCAATTAGCGTCACACTGAGGTTGCGGTGGCAGACTGGAAAATTCCCCAGTGCAATTTCGGAACTAATATATTTTCTGTCATAACACGCATAATGTAATTGCTGAAAAAGAAGAGACCTTTTTTGTTAAAGCTTTTCATATTGGACTCATCAGGACAGGTTGCAAGAATGCCAAGGTCAGGGCAAACAACAGATTTATACTGTGTGGGAAGAGAGTGCTGATTGGTTGGCAAGCGGACTTTAATTGGTAAAGACATTGCCATGCAGTATGCACCAGTTGATGGTGACTGACAGTTAACTGTGAGCATTGTTTGAAATTTAAACCAGACAGCTTGACTCTGGTCAAGGCATTGCTCTGAGTAATGAATCAGTGAGTGGCTATCGCTTATTTTGTTTAGCTGAAACAGTCACAATGTGTGTATGTGTTCTTTCTGTCTGCAAAGAACAGGGCCCTGTGTATTAACATACCTAGGTTCCAGTACATGCAAATACATCACACTGGGAGCCCAAGGTAAAAAGCTTTGACAATAAATGTATTTTGTTTCAGCAATACGCAGGTACTGTACTACCAAACAACTATTTATAATGTAATTTGTGGAACTCTGCTGTCTTTATTGAAACCACCGTACTTGGTCAGCTTTGTAGCATTATCTCTGATAGTACAGTCCTATTGATATACATTTTTTCTTCATGTCCACCTATGTGCTCTTCTTTAATCCATGCAACTTCTGCATCTCCAGCCAGGAGAGTTGTGTATTCAAGTTTGATACTAGGTTACGAGGCACAATAAGTTGTGTTCTTGGGAGCAGCAAGTTCCAATAACTGAAGTCAGGTTAAGTGAATGGGCCAAACTGTGGCAGATAGAGTTCAATGTAGAACATATGAATTAGGAGCAGGTGTAGGCTAATAGAAAGAGTAAATGTTCCTTGGTACTTTAGTTAGAATTGGGGTTTTAACTGTCATGTGAGAGTACCTTTACGAAATGGGTGTTTATAAATGGGTGTGTATATAAATATATGTAGTGAGAGTACCTTTAAGAAATGGGTGTTTATTACGGCAGTGATGTTAGAGAGTGGGTGGAGCTGGGCTGTGTGTCAGCTTTTAACTTTTGTTTTAGGCTGTTTGCTGCAGGGTGTGTTTTAATTTCGTTTTCAGAGCTGGATAGCTGCAGTCACAGCCAGAAGGTGTATTAGAGTCTCTCTCTCTGTAATCTAAAGACTGTAAATCGATCCTGGTGATTTAAAACTAATAACAAGAGTGACTTTAACCTGATGTGCTTCTGGTAAAAGGTATTTTAAGTCTTATGGATGTTAAAAGCAAAGCTTAAAGGATTACTTACTGTTGTATTCTTTGGGGGTTGTATTTGAATTAATGGTTGCTAAGATGTTCACTGTATGTTTTAAAAAGGTTAACTTGAGTTCATAGAATAAACATTGTTTTACTTTAAAAGATACTTTTCCATTTCTGCTGTACCACACATGTAGAGTGGGCCGTGTGCTCCCCATACCACAATCTAGTAAAAGTTGTGGGTCAGGTGAACTCCATGATACACTTTGGGGTTCTCTAAAACCTGGCCCATAACAATATATAAAGGGGATATAGGTAGCACTGTTTTGTTGTTGGAGTGATTACTGAACACAATAAACTTGGAGTCAAAGGAGTGAAGACTTGCTTCCTAGTTCTTATTATAGACTCACCATCTGAGCTTAGCATAGGCCATTTGGCCCCTCCGGCCTGCTCCACCATTCAATCAGATCATGGTCGATCTGATTGTGGCCTCAATTCCACATTCCTGCCTACCCCCAATAATCTTTGACTCCTTTGTTAGTCAATAATCTATCTAGCTCATTAACCCTGCCTCCTCCGCTCTCCAGGGACGAGAGTTCCAAAGGTCCATGACCCTCTTGAGAGAAAAAAATTCTTCTCATCTCTGTCTTGTTCACATTTTCCCACAATTCTGCCCACTCACTCAATCTATCTGTGTCCCTTTGCAAACTCCCTGTGCAGGATCTACTGGTTGTGTTGCGCCTGCAAAGCAACTTGGCATGGCGCAACGTGACTGGTAGATGCTGGGAGATCCCACGTCTGGGATCTATCTGGCTCGCCACGCCTCACGAGATCTAACACTGGTTCCATTGTGGGCAGGATCACTTTCTGGCAAATCTGCATATTAGAGTAAGTTAGCTAGTCTCACTCTAATATGCTTTCCTGAGGCCTAACCAAGGTGTGGGATCTAACCCCCTTGTTTTGGAGACCTCTGGCTAGCGCTGTTCAGTGCCAGTTTCCATAAAAGGGGACCAGACAGAACGGCACTCATGGGATCTCCCAGGGGGTACCTTATCCCTGTAACCCTGCACATTCTTCCAATCCCCTCTTCAATTCCTCCACTAATGTTGTCTCCACTGTGATGTGTTAGGCAGGTCGGTTCGGTGTGGACTGCAGTTGATGCAGCGATGCGAGTAACAGACCTCCAACACAGTAGAAGATCCAACACGGTTTTATTGAACGATAGAACTAACATACATATTTAACTGTTCTCAGACCTCTGTATCTCCTGCCCAATGGAAGAAGTTGGAAGAGTGAGTAAGCCGGGTGGGAGGGGTCTTTGATTATGCTGCCCGCTTTCCCCAGGCAGCGGGAGGTGTAGATGGAGTCAATGGATGGGAGGCAGGTTCGTGTGATGGACTGGGCGGTGTTCACGACTCTCTGAAGTTTCTTGCGGTCCTGGGCCGAGCAGTTGCCATACCAGACTGTGATGCAGTACGATAGGATGCTTTTTGTGGTGCATCTGTAAAAGTTGGTAAGGGTTAATGTGGACATGCCGAATTTCCTTAGTTTCCTGAGGAAGTATAGGCGCTGTTGTGCTTTCATGGTGGTAGCGTCGACGTGGGTGGACCAGGACAGATTTTTGGAGATGTGCACCCCTAGGAATTTGAAACTGCTAACCATCTCCACCTCGGCCCCCTTGATGCTGACAGGGGTGTGTACAGTACTTTGCTTCCTGAAGTCAATGACCAGCTCTTTAGTTTTGCTGGCATTGAGGGAGAGATTGTTGTCGCTACACCACTCCACTATGTTCTCTATCTCCCACCTGTATTCGGACTCGTCGTTATTCGAGATCCGGCCCACTATGGTCGTATCATCAGCAAACTTGTAGATGGAGTTGGAACCAATTTTTGCCACACAGTCGTGTGTGTGCAGGGAGTAGAGTAGGGGGCTAAGTACGCAGCCTTGCGGGGCGCCGGTGTTGAGGACTATTGTGGAGGAGGTGTTGTTGTTCATTCTTACTGATTGTGGTCTGTTGGTCAGAAAATTGAGGATCCAGTTGCAGAGTGGGGAGCCAAGTCCTAGGTTTTGGAGCTTTGATATGAGCTTGGCTGGGATTATGGTGTTGAAGGCGGAGCTGTAGTCAATAAATAGGAGTCTGATGTAGGAGTCCTTGTTTTCGAGATGCTTTAGGGATGAGTGTAGGGCCGGGGAAATGGCTTCTGATGTGGACTGGTTGCAGCGGTATGCAAATTGCAGTGGATCAAGGCGTTCTGGGAGTATGGAGGTGATGCGCTTCATAATCAAACCTCTCGAAGCACTTCATTACGACTGAAGTCAGGGCCACTGGACGATAGTCATTGAGGCACGTTGCCTGGTTCTTCTTTGGTACCGGTATGATGGTGGTCTTCTTGAAGCAGGTGGGGACCTCGGAGTGGAGTAGGGACAGGTTAAAGATGTCCGCGAATACCTCTGCCAGCTGGTCCGCGCAGGCTCTGAGTGCACGACCAGGGATCCCGTCCGGGCCCGTCGCCTTTCGAGGGTTCACTTTCAGGAAGGCCAATCTGACTTCGGAAGCTGTGATGGTGGGTATGGGTGAATTATGGGCTGCTGGGGCACTCGACGGCGGATTGTTGGTTACCTGCTCGAACCGAGCATAGATTGCATTGAGTTCATCGGGGAGGGGTGCGCTGCTGCCAGAGATACTGTTCGGCTTCGCTTTGTAGCCCGTTATGTTGTTTAGTCCTTGCCACAACCGCCGAGAGTCTGTCTGTGACTCTAGCTTGGTTTCATATTCTCTCTTGGCATCTCGGATGGCTTTGCGGAGGTCGTACCTGGAGAAATATTTGAAGAAATATTTGAAGAAATATTTCACATCTCTCAAATCTACATTCCATAAAGAGTTAAAATCTTCACGCGAAAAGTGATCCTCCAAGGTTAACTGGAAAAGTTAATGTTAGCATTAGATTAAAAGAAGAGGCTTATAATACTGCCATGGAGAGTGGTAAATCTGAGGATTGGAAGAGATTTAGATGGTGGAAAAGGATGACCAAAAAATTGGTGGAGAGAGAGAATAAAACACGAGAAAGTGACCAGAAATATGAAAACAGACAGTGAGGGTTTCGCCAAGTATGAATAAAGGAAAAGGGAAAGTAAAAGTAGCGGTGGAGACAGGACAATTTATAATGGCAAATAAGGAAATGAGCAGCAGTAGTTTTGTCTGGCCCCACAGCAGAAAACACAAGGAGCGAGCTAGACATGGTGGAAGTGAGGAACTTACAATAATTAATACTAATACAGAACAAATACTTGAGCAATTAGTGGGATTGAAAGCTGCCTAACCCCTGACTGCTTAAACAGAGGGCTCTGAAAGAGGTGAGTGCAGGGAAAGCAGATGCAATGGATGTGAGCTTCCAAAATTCCCTAGAAATCTTATTGACTCGGAGGAGTCAGCACAGCTTTCTGAAAGAAATATTGTGCTTGACAAACCTTAAAAGATTTTGAGGATGTAACTAGTGGGTAGATAAAGGGGAACGCGCAAATATTGTATGTTTGAATTTTCAATAAGGGGGGCAGGAAAGGTTGTTGTACAAGGTAAGAGCTCATGGGGTTGGGGAACACTATTAGCCTGAGTAGAAGATTGAACAGAAAAGAGTGTAGGAATTTTCAGGTTGTTGCTGGTTGGTTGCCATAAGGAGTGGAGCTCAGTTATTTACAATCCATACTAGTGGCTTTAGATGAAGGACTGAGCGTGATGTTTCCAAATTGGTTGACAATACAGAGCAAGCGGAAAAGGTAAGCTGTGAGGAGGACACAAAGTGACTGCAAAGGCATATGGATAGGTTTAAATGAAATGAAAAAATGAAAAATAAGTGAGTGTGCAAGAAGTGTCAGCCATGGCTCAGTTGGTAGCATTCCCCACTCTTGCATCACAGGATTCCAGGTTCAAGTCCTACTCTAGGCTGTGAATGCAAAAACAAAAATCAAGGCTGATGCTCCAGTGGAGTGCTGCACTGCTGGAGATACCATTTGGTAGATGAGACATTAAATATTGGTCCTGCCTGCCCCCTCAGGGTTGATGGGAAAGATCTTGTGGCATTATTTTGACGTGGAAC
This sequence comes from Scyliorhinus torazame, assembly GCF_047496885.1. NCBI lineage: Eukaryota > Metazoa > Chordata > Chondrichthyes > Carcharhiniformes > Scyliorhinidae > Scyliorhinus > Scyliorhinus torazame. The sequence continues at coordinate 181,015,634 of NC_092723.1, read as the reverse complement.
GGATTTGTCTGGTCATTATCACATTGTTGTTTATGGGAGATTCCTGAGTTTCCTACATTCTAACAATGGCTACACTTCAAAAGGACATTGTTGGCTGTAAATTGCTTTGCAATGGCTGGCGGTGGTGCAAAGCGCCACATAATTGTCAGCCTTTCCTTCGGATGGAGTATGATGGGGGAAAAATGTGAGAAAAACATTTTTTTAAATGGTGAGAAGCTACTAAATGTTGGTATTCAGAGGGTGCCCTTGTATAAGGAACGCAAAGTTAATGCGTAGGCACAGCAAGCAGCTCGAAAAACAAATGGTATGTTGGCTTTTATTTCAAGGAATTTGGACCATCAGCATAAGGAAGTCTCTTTGCAATTATAACACGGCTGAGGTGAAATCAGACCTGGAATAGAGTGGTCAGTTTTGGTGCCACTGTACCTCAGGAAGGATATACTCGCTTTGGAAGAGGAATAATAAAAGTTCACTAGATTGGTTGCCGCGATGAGAGGGTTTCCCCATGAGGAGAGGTTGAGTGGAAGGGGCCACTTCAGACTCCGAGAAGGAGGAATTCCTTCCCTCAGAGCGTTGGAAATCTTTGTAATCGTCTACTCCAGATTCCGAAGAGCGAGTGGACCCTCAGTCATTGAGTGTGTTGAAGGCTGAGAGCGATAGACTTTTGGTCTCTCAAGGGAATCGGGAATATGGGGACTGGGTGGGAATGCGATGAGGTTGAGGGACAGCATTATTTCAGCACAGGCTTGATCAGCCGCATGGCCTACTCCTCTTGTTTCTTATCTTCTTGTTCCTGTTTCCAGAGGTTTTAACATTGGTCCCACAATACATAGAAACATGCATAGCAAACAGGCAGGAGGAGGCCATTGGGCCTTTTGAACCTGTTCCGCCCTTCTTATTATCATGGCTGATCATCAGTACCCTGATCCCGCCTCCCACCCCCCCATATCCCTTGACCCCTTTAGCCTCGAGAGGTAAATCTTGATTCCTTCTTGAAATTCCGCAACGTTTTGGCCTCAACTACTGTCTGCGGGAGTGAATTCCACAGGCTCGCCACGCTCTAGGTGAAGAAATTTCTCCTCACTTCAGACCTAAAAGGTTTACCCCTTATCCTCAAACTATGACCCCGAGTTCTGGACTCCCCCACCATCGGGAACATTTTTTCTGAATCTACCCTGTCCGATCCTGTGAGAATTTTATAAGTTTCTATGAAATCCCCTCTCACTCTTCTAAACTCCAATGAATATAATCCTAACCGACTAAGTCTCTCCTCATATGACAGTCCCGCCATCCCAGGAATCAGCCTGGTAAACCTTCGCTGCGCTCCCTCTATAGCAAGAACATCCTTCCTGGAACAAAGAACAAAGAAAAGTACAGCACAGGAACAGGCCCTCTGGCCCTCCAAGCCCGTGCCGACCATGCTGCCCGTCTAAACTAAAATCATCTACACTTCCTGGGTCCGTATCCCACTATTCCCATCCTATTCATGTATTTGTCAAGATGCCCCTTAAATGTCGCTATTGTCCCTGCTTCCACCACCTCCTCTGCCAGCGGGTTCCAGGCACCTTCTACCCTCTGTGTTAAAAGAAAACTTGCCTCGTACATCTCTAAACCTTGCCCCTTGCACCTGAAACCTATGCCCCCTAGTAATTGACCCCTTTACCCTGGGGAAAAGCCTCTGACTATCCACTCTGTCTATGCCCCTCAGAATTTTGTAGACCTCTATCAGGTCGCCCCTCAACCTCCGTTGTTCCAGTGAGAACAAATCCGAGTTTATTCAACCACTCCTCATAGCTAATGCCCTCCATACCAGGCAACATCCTGGTAAATCTCTTCTGCACCCTCGCTAAAGCCTCCACATCCTTCTGGTAGTGTGGCGACCAGAATTGAACACTATACTCCAAGTGTGGTCTAACTGAGGTTCTATACAGCTGCAACATGACTTGCCAATTCTTATACTCAAAGCCCCAGCCAATGAAGGCAAGCATGCCGTATGCCTTCTTGACTACCTTCTCCACCAGTGTTGCCCCTTTCCTTTTTTTAAAAAAAAAATTTTTATTAAAGGTTTTCATAAAATATCAATAACAAAATGAGAAAGAAAAAAGAACCCAACAGGGTTAAGTACAAAACACAATCTAAAAAAGCAACCCCCCAAACCCCTCCCCCCCCCCCCGTACCGAAATAATAAATTAACATTAACACCCCGACTTAAGACAACAGGTGTATACACCCCCTCAGACCCTTCCAGTGTAAATAACATAAACAAAAATAAAGTAAACCCGCCCCCCCGAGCTGCTGCTGCCATTGACCAATGTCTAGCGTTCTGCCAGAAAGTCTAAGAACGGTTGCCACCGCCTAAAGAACCCTTGTACCGACCCTCTCAAGGCGAATTTCACCCTCTCCAATTTAATGAACCCTGCCATATCGCTGATCCAGGATTCCACGCTTGGGGGCCTCGTATCTTTCCACTGAAGGAGAATCCTTCGCCGGGCTACCAGGGACGCAAAGGCCAGAATTCCGGCCTCTTTCGCCTCCTGCACTCCCGGCTCCTCTGCCACCCCAAATATTGCGAGCCCCCAGCCCGGTTTGACCCTGGATCCTACCACCCTCGACACCGTCCTCGCTACGCCCTTCCAAAATTCCTCCAGCGCTGGGCATGCCCAGAACATATGGGTGTGATTTGCTGGGCTCCCTGAGCACCTAACACACCTGTCCTCACCCCCCCCCCCCAAAGAACCTGCTCATCCTTGTCCCGGTCATGTGTGCCCTGTGCAGCACCTTAAACTGTATGAGGCTGAGCCTCGCGCATGAAGAGGAAGAGTTCACCCTCCCTAGGGCATCTGCCCACGTCCCCTCTTCGATCTCCTCTCTCAACTCCTCCTCCCACTTACCTTTCAACTCCACCACCGAGGCCTCCTCCTCCTCCTGCATCACCTGGTAAGTTTCCGAGATCTTCCCCACTCCCACCCACCCCCCCCGAGAGCACCCTGTCCTGTACTGTGTGTGGCAGTAGCCGTGGGAATTCCACCACCTGCCGTCTGGCAAACGCCCTTACCTGTAAGTACCTGAAGGTGTTCCCCGGGGGGAGCCCGTACTTCTCCTCCAGCTCACCCAAGCTCGCGAACTTCCCGTCCACAAACAGGTCCCCCAACTTTCGTATGCCTGCCCTGTGCCACCCCGAAAACCCTCCACCTGTTCTTCCTGGGGCGAACAGGTGGTTCCCCCGTAATGGGGTCCACGCCGAGGCCCTAACTTCCCGCCTATGCCGCCTCCACTGCCCCCAAATTTTGAGGGCCGCCACCACCACCGGGCTCGTGGTATACCTCCTTGGAGGAAGTGGCAGCGGTGCCGTTGCCAGCGCCCCCAGACTCGTACCCACACAGGACGCCGTCTCCAGCCTCTTCCATGTAGCCCCCTCCCCCTCCATCACCCACTTGCGCACCATTGTCGCATTGGCGGCCCAGTAGTACCCACAGAGGTTGGGCAGCACCAGCCCCCCCTATCTCTACTCCGCTCCAGGAACACCCTTCTCACCCTTGGAGTCCCTCGCGCCCACACAAACACCATTATACTCCTGTTAACCCGCCTGAAAAAAGCCTTCGGGATAAATAGTGTTGCCCCTTTCAGTGACCTGTGGACTTGTACACCTAGATCTCTCTGACTTTCAATACTCTTGAGGGTTGTACCATTCACTGTATATTCCTTACCTGCATTAGACCTTCCAAAATGCATTACCTCACATTTGTCTCAGGCATCAGGGGGGTAATATTTAAATTGAGATTCTCAGTCTTGAAAAGAGGTAGTTTTAACCCCTGATCACAGAATTCCCCAGTATTGTCATTCTCTAATCCTTGTAATCAACTGGTCTCTCAGTTTTCGGATAACACCTTGCTGTACAGTGCTGCAATAATTTTCAGGATCACTCTTCTCTGAGATGCATAGCACTACGTTGGATTTTAGAGCACGGAACCAGGCCATTGGAAGAACTACTTTTTGGCTGATGCTACCCGGGCCTCCTCGCGTACTCTTTATTTAATCTCAACCTATCAATATCCTTCAGTTCCTGTCTCTCTCATTGGATGTCTGTGAAATCATAAGACCATAAGATGTAGGAGCAGAATTAGGCCATTCGGCCCATCGAGCCTGCTCCGCCATTCAATCATGGCTGATATGTTTCTCATCCCCATTCTCCTACCGTCTCCCCATAACCCCTGACCCGGGGGCAGCAGCCACAGGAACCTCCAGGCAGAAAGCTGGCACCGTTGACACGGTTTCCTATTTTAACATTGGTTCTAAAGGGGCCGAGAGTAAACCGTCTTGTGCAATGTAAAAGTCGAGCGCACAGTCAAGGCAGACAAACGAGGTTCCAGGACCCCACCCAGACCTGGGGAAACATTAACACAAACCCCCAAGGTTCCCACAACCCAGTGATCCATCGAGGCCATTTGGTCCATCAAGTCTGCACCGACCCTCAGAAAGAGCACTCTACCAGGGCCCACATCCCTGCCTTATGCCCATAACCCCAGGCATTTTGGCAGCACGGTAGCATAGTGGTTAGCACAGTTGCTTCACAGCTCCAGGGTCCCAGGTTCAATTCCCGGCTTGGGTCACTGTCTGTGCGGAGTCTGCACGTTCTCCCCGTGTGTGCGTGGGTTTCCTCCGGGTGCTCCGGTTTCCTCCCACAGCCCAAACACATGCAGATTAGGTGGATTGGTCAAGATAAATTGCCCTTAGTGTCCAAAAAAAAAGAGATGGGGAGGGGTTTGGGCTTGGGTGGGGTCATTTTTCCAGGGGCCGATGCAGATGTTTTTTGTCAGAAAATATTTTATTGAGGCATTTAGAATTTTAGCATTTTAAACAACAGAGATCCAACACACACAAAAATCCCACAATAACATACCCAACTCCCCCCAGCCCTAAACCCTAACTATCATGCTCCATGTACCTACTCCATCCCACAGTTCTCCCTTCATTAGATTTCCTACCTTTATTCGTCACTTCCATGCCCCCCCCCCCGCCCCGGCTGAATAAGTCGATGAAGAGCTGCCACTTACGAGCGAACCCCTTAAGGCGCACTTAATTTTCTCTAACCTAAGAAACGCTGCCATGTCACTGACCCAAACACCCGACTTTGGAGGCTCCGAGTCCCTCCATCCCAACAGAATCTGTCTCCGGGTCACTAGCGAGGCAAATGCCAAAACGTCGGCCTCTCTCCACCCCTGGGCACCCGGACCCTCCGACACTCCAAATATTGCCACCTCTGGACCCGGAGTCACCCTCCCTCCCAGGACCCCTGACAGGACAGCCGAAAATCCCTGCCAAAATCCCCTCCGCCTCAGACACGCCAAAAACATATGCACATGATTCACAGCAGTACCCCCACACCGCCCACACCTGTCCTCCACCTCCTCAAAACACCTGCTCATCCAGGCCACAGTCATATGAGCCCTGAGGACCACCTTGAGTTGGATCAGGCTGAGCCTGGCACACGACGAGGATGCATTGACTCTCCTCAGGGCCTCCTCCCATAACCCGACTTCCAACTCCCCTCCCAACTCTTCCACTTCCTCTTCACCTCCCCTATTGGAACCCCTTCCATTCCATCAGTTCCTTATATATTTCCGAGACCCTCCGCTCCCCGGGCCCTGTTTTTGACATCACCTTATCCTGTAGCCTGGAAGGCAAGGGAAGCCCATGATCTACCTCCGGACAAAATCCCGCACTTGTAAGTACCGCAATCCCTTGCCCCCCCCCCGGCAACTCCAACTCCTCCTCTAGCTCCTCCAAACTCGGGAGACCCTCCTCAATGAAAAGATCTCCAGATTGCTCAATCCCTGCCCGCTGCCACCTCTTAAATCACCCCCCCCCCGATCGACCGAACCTGCAAATCTTTCGAAAACACACATTGCTGGTAGGCTTAACCATGTCGAATCATTTTCTAAAGAAGGATCACACGGGGTGATTAACCACTTGGACCAAGATATTGTGGTACTGAAAACAGGCCGACAAGACGGAGGCCAAGAACAGAAACTGTCACATGATGGCCTGGCTGGAATGGATGCTTGCCGCCTGCAAGAGCACTCAAGTCAACACAAACCTGTTATTGCTGCATGGACTTTGCGAATATCTGTTCCTCTGAGAAACCTTTACGCACTGTCACCAAAAGCTCAGAGGTAAATGTAAACAGGGCAAACTTGAAGATAAACAACAGGGTGGATAAAGAGAAGATTAAATTGGCAAAAGTACTGACGTGATTCTTGAAGTTGGAAACTCTTGCCAAAGAATCAGAAGGCCATGTGTGGGTGGCATCACCAGCAGGTTTTATCGATGTTGTTCCACGGGTAATTAGCTAAAAATGTAGAGCATTCCAGAGAGAATAACTGCTAAACGTACTGATGGGAGCTCTGCAAGAAAAATATGTACTTGGCAATTAATAATACAACAAGAAATGGATTTTAGAAAGCTTGAAGGAGCTTAGATCAATAAGAAAACGAGGATGTGAGTGCGTTTGTTCTTGCAACCACTGCACAAAGTCTCTCACCGATTTCTTACAGGCACTGCCAATTCTGATCATAGAATTTACAGTGCAGAAGGAGGCTATTTGGTCCATTGAGTCTGCACCGGCCCTTGGGAAAAAGCATCTTCAACAGGGCAACTCTATACCTAAGCCCATACCTCCACCTTATCCCCACACCTCCACGCTAGCCCCGTAACCCCACCTAAACGTTTTTGGACATGAAGGACAATTTACCCTGGCCAATCCACCTAACCACATCTTTGGACTGTGGGAGGAAACCGGAGCACCCGGAGGAAACCCACACAGACACAGGGAGGATGTGCAGACTCCGCACAGACAGTGACCCAAGCCGGGAATCAAACCTGGGTCCCTTGTGCTGTGAAGCAACTGTACTAACCATTGTACTACCATGGTCGCTTCTTTGTATTGCACGCCAGGCACATCCCTCGAACCCTTCCACTTGGACTTGGATTTGTTTATTGTCACGTGTACCGAGATACAGTGAAAAGTATTTTTCTGCGAGCAGCTCTAACCAGATCATTTAGTATGTGAAAAGAAAATTAAAAGAAAATACATAACAGGGCAACACAGGGTACACAATGTAAATACATAGACACCGGCATCGGGTGAAGCATACAGGAGTTTAGTATTAATCAGGTCAGTCCATAAGAGGGTCATTTAGGAGTCTGGTGACAGTGGGGAAGAAGCTGTTTTTTAATCTGTTCGTGCGTGTTCTCAGACTTTTGTATCCCCTGCCCGATGGAAGAAGTTGGAAGAGTGAGTAAGCCTGGTGGGAGGGATCTTTGATTATGCTGCCCGCTTTCCCCAGGCAGCGGGAGGTGTAGATGGAGTCAATGGTTGGGAGGCAGGTTCGTGTGATGGACTGGGCTGTGTTCACGACTCTCTGAAGTTTCTTGCGGTCCTGGGCCGAGCAGTTGCCATACCAGGCTGCGATGCAGCCAGATAGGATGCTTTCTATGGTGCATCTGTAAAAGTTGGTAAGAGTCAATGTGGACATGCCGAGTTTCCTTAGTTTCCTGAGGGAGTATAGGCGCTGTTGTGCTTTCTTGGTGATAGCGTCGAAGTGGGTGGACCAGGACAGATTTTTGGTGATGTGCACCCCTAGGAATTTTGAAGCTGTTAACCAACTCGGCCCCTTTGATGCAGACAGGGGTGTGTAGAGTACTTTGCTTCCTGACGTCAATGACCAGCTCTTTAGTTTTGCTGGCATTGAGGCAGAGATTGTTGTCGCTGCACCACTTGGTCAATACATATTCATATAATAGGTGTAGCCATGTGCTGTTTATTGTTTTATTCACCATTAAAACAACAAATTCTTCTTCACCTTCGCTATGAGACAGCCTAAACAAATGGAGCTGGAAATTCCGACTGGATGTCTTGCACATTGTGAAGAATTGTTTGATGGGCTTGATGGTATGGTATTCTCTGCTTTGTGAGTGGACTGTGAAATGATGGATCACATATTTATATTTCCCAAGTATTGGCAAACACTACAAATTTAATCGTGGGATGTTGCCATCGCTGACAAGGTCATCCATAATTTACCTGTAAAGGTGTTGGTGAACCTGCTGCAGTCTGGTGAATCTGTTTTCCCAAAGCACTGTGAGGTAGGGAGTTACAGGATTTTGATGCACTGATGTTAAAGGACGGGTGATAGGTTTCTCGGTCAATTTGGGGTTTGACTTGGAGGGAAACTTGCAGGAGGTGGATTGTGTGTACTTCCCTTGTCCTTCCGGGTGGTAGAGGTCCTGGGCTTACAAGGTGCTGTGATAATACTATGAAATCATAAGAAATTGAAGCATAAGTAGACCATTCGGCCCATTGAACTTAACTCTATCATTCAATGAGATCATGGTTGATCTCTGGGGTAGAGAATGATCCTCCAAGGGAAGAAATTGCTCCTCTCCTCCATCTTGAACGGGAGACCTTTATTTTTAAACTGTTCTAGATTCCCTCACGAGGAGTAACATCCTCTCATCATCCGCCCTGTCAAGTCCTCTCAGAATCTTGTGTTTCAAGAAGATCACCTCTCTTTCTTCTAAACTCCAATGAGTATAAACCCAATCTACTCAACCTGTCCCAAGAGGTAACTACCTTCATCCCAGGAACCTTCTCTAAACTGCTTCAAATGTAACCGTATCGAATGCTCTCGGTGTAGTCTCGCCTATGCCAAAGCAAGACTTCCCAATTTTTATACTTTTTCCCCCCCCCCAACTTGCACTAAAGGCCAGCATTTGAATTGCTGGTCTAGCACAGTGGGCTAAACAACTGGCTTGTAATGCAGAACAATGCCAGCAGCTCGGGTTCAATTCCCGTACCAGCCTCCCCGAACAGGCACCGGAATGTGGCGACTAGGGGCTTTTCACAGTAACTTCATTTGAAGCCTCCTTGTGACAATATGTTATTATTATTAATTACTTGCTGTACCTGCTAACTGATGATTCATGTACAAGGACACCCAGATCCCTCTGCATTCTGCAGTCTCTCTCCATTTTGACAATTCCCTGCTTTTCCAATTTTCCTGCCAAAGTGGACAACCTCGCATCTTCCCACATTCTACTCCATTGGTCAATTTTCGCCCACTCAACCCATCTATATCATTTTGCAGACTCTTTGTATCCTCCTTACAGCTTGCTCTCTTACCTATCTTTGTATCAACAGCAAATCTGGCTACATACGATTGATTTCTCCATCCAAGCCATTAGCGTATATTGTAAATCGTTGAGGCCCAGAACTGATTCCTGTGACACTCCACTTGTCACAGTTTGCCTCCCTAAAAATGAATAACCCGATAGTTAGCCATTTCTCTATCCATGCCAATATACTCCCCATATTATGAACTCTTATCCTGTGTAGTAACCTTTTATGTAGCGCCTTATAGAATGTCTTTTGGAAATCCAAGTGCACTACATCGACGGGTTCCCCTTTATCCGCCCTCCTTGTTACATCCTTAAAGAACTCCAATGAATTTGTCAAACATAATTTCTCTTTCACAAAACCATGTTGACTCTGCTTTTTTTTATTCCTCCATGGGATGTGGGTGTTGCTGGCTGGGCCAGCATTTATTGCCCATCCCTGAGGGCATGTAAGAGTCAACCACGTTGCTATATGTCTAGAGTCACATGTAGGCCAGACCAGGGAAGGGCAACAGGTTTTCCTTCCCTAAAGGACATTAGTGAACCGGATGGGTTTTTAATGACAATCGACAATGGTTTCATCTTTACCGTTAAACTTTTAATTCCAGATTTTTATTGAATTCAAAGTTCACCACCTGTAATGGCGTCACAGGATTCAAACCCAGGTCTCCAAGCGTGACTCTAGGTGTGTGGATTACTAGTCCAGCGACAATACCACTATGCCACTATTTATTTTCTAAATGTCATACCACTACATTCCTTCATGGATTCTAGCATCTTCCCAATGGCAAAAGCTAGACTAACCGGCCTGTAGTTTCCTACTTTCTGTCACTTCTTTCTTGAATAGGGTTGTGTCTTGGGTTTTTCCAATCCGCTGGGGCGTTTTCAGAATCTGTAAAATTTTGAAACATTCCAATCTGCTATCTCTGCAAACACCAAGAAAGCACAACAGCGCCTATACTTCCTCAGGAAACTAAGGAAATTCGGCATGTCCACATTGACTCTTACCAATTTTTACAGATGCACCATAGAAAGCATCCTATCGGGCTGCATCACAGCCTGGTATGGCAACTGCTCGGTCCAGGACCGCAAGAAACTTCAGAGAGTCATGAACACCACCCAGTCCATCACACAAACCTGCCTCCCATCCATTGACTCCATCTACACCTCCCGCTGCCTGGGGAAAGTGGGCAGCATTATCAAAGACCCCTCCCACCCGGCTTACTCACTCTTCCAACTTCTTCCATCGGGCAGGAGATACAGAAGTCTGAGAACACGCACAAACAGACTCAAAAACAGCTTCTTCCCCGCTGTTAACAGACTCCTAAACGACCCTCTTATGGACTGGCCTCATTAACACTACACCCTGTATGATTCATCCGATGCCAGTGCTTATGTAGTACATTGTGTACCTCGTGTTGCCCTATTTTGTATTTTCTTTTCTTCCCATGTACTTAATGATCTGTTGAGCTGCTCGCAGAAAAATACTTTTCACTGTACCTCGGTACACGTGACAATAAACAAATCCAATCCAATTTAAGACCTTGGGATGCAGACCATCAGATCCAGGGGACTGACAGGCTTTAATCCCATAAGTTTTCCGAGTACTTTTTCTCGAGTGGTAGTGATTGTTTTAAGTTCCTCCCTCCCTTTTTTGCCCCTTGATTTTTCTACCGTTCCGGAGATACTTTCTGTGTCTTTTACTGTGAAGACAGATACAAAATACACCAAGTCTCTGCCATTTACTTGTTTCCCCTTATTAATCCTTCACCCGTTCATCCTCCGAAGGACAAATGCTCACTTTGCCAATATTTAAAAAGGAAAAATGTAGTTAGAAGCTTTTGTCGTCTGGTTTCGCACAAAAGATTTGAAAGACCCCATCACACTCCAGATGTCAAAGTGCCAAAAGCTTTCAAAAGGAGGAAGATGTGTTGTTCTTTCTGACCTGGAGCTGGAAAGTTTGAAGCACCTGGCAGTCTACAGTCTTCACTTACCTGGGATGATTTTGTACGGCCATGAAGGAGCCCACAATAGTTTATTTACAATCAGTTTATTTACAATAACTATTATATACATCACATGATAGATCCCAACTGGGTCTGCCTTGCCGGTCCGGCCAAAGTGGCCGGCATCATGTACCTTACAACTCAACGTTGTTTAGATGTCCCCCGCCCCAGGGAGCTCATATTCTGTAAGGTTCACGTGGAAGTTAAATGTTCTCACCCCGTAAGATCCTTGTGGGTTATAACAGATGAGAAATTCCAACTTTTACAGATGCACCATAGAAAGCATCCTATCTGGCTGCATCACAGTTTGGTATGGCAACTGCTCGGCCCAGGACCGCAAGAAACTTCAGAGTCGTGAACACCGCCCAGTCCATCACACGAACCTGCCTCCCATCCATTGACTCCATCTACACCTCCCGCTGCCTGGGGAAAGCGGGCAGCATAATCAAAGACCCCTCCCACCCGGCTTACTCACTCTTCCAACTTCTTCCGCAGGGCAGACGATACAAAAGTCTGAGAACACGCACGAACACATTCAAAAACAGCCTCGTCCCCGCTGTTACCAGACTCCTGAATCATAGAATTTACAGTTCAGAAGGAGGCCATTGGGCCCATCGAGTCTGCACCAGAAAGACCGAACCCCACACCTCCACCCCATCCCCACAACCCAGTAACCCCACCTAAACGTTTTGAACACTGGGCAATTTATCACGGCCAATCCACCTAACCTGCCCGTCTTTGGACTGTGGGAGGAAACCGGAGCACCCGGAGGAAACCCACGCACACACAGGGAGAACGTGCAGACTCTGCACAGACATTGACCCAAGCCGGGAATTGAACCTGGGAACCTGGAGCTGTGAAGCAACTGGCTAACCACTCTGCTACCCTACCATGACCCTCTCATGGGCTGATCTGATCTCTTCACACATTTTCCCTCCCGAGCAGTACTACACTCCTGTATGCTTCACCCGATGCCTGTGTCTATGTATTTACATTGTGTATTTTATCTTTGCCCTGTTATGTATTTTCTTTTCATGTACGGAATGGTCTGTCGGAGCTGTACGCAGAACAATACTTTTCACTGTACCTCGGGACATGTGACAATAAACAAATCCAAATTCCAATCCCCACTTTTTGATGAGGGATTTCCCCCCTTTGCCTTCCCCTCTCCATGGTCCGATGTTTCCCTTTGCTTGAAATAAATCCAGCAAGGTCGTGTTCTGTTGTTAGGATGGACTTCATCCTGCATTACTGGCACTCGCACTGCGGGCACTTTGGTGATTTGATGTAACTATCGGTTTACAGTCTTGACGTTATTAGGAGGTAAACAGAGGGAAAACTCATATATTTCCACCCACTCAAAATTGAATAATTCCATCCGTTTGAAGTGAGCTAGAGCATTTGCATCTCACTACAGATCATTAAAAAGTGCGAGAATTGCCCGCTACAGCGACCATGCTGCTTTGCGCCGGAATGTGTTCATGACCCTTTGTCGCAGAAAAATGTTCCGACCTTTTGGTTTTCACCTGCCCTCCTCCCTGCTTCCCCCACATCCTCGCCTCATACCTATTTAGACCACTCCTTCATGGGGAGTAGCTGACTGGCAGCTTTGGCGAGATGGATGAGGTGAGAGGTGGGTTTCATGTGGTGGGGGCCGCGGGGTGGGGTTGGCTCTGAACCCCCCCCCCCCAATGCTGTCTCCCTGGATCAGGTACTGCCTGCCCCCCACTTGGTTTGGCAATGGAATGGGTCATTCATTGCCCAAGGGCTTCAGTTGGTGGCAGGTACTAAGTCCGATCACAAGCCTTTCGGCCCCTGGCTTAATTCTGGCAGGGGCAGGAAGGCAGTGGGTTACAAGCACCGTGCCATCCCCCCAATTATTTAATGGGCCTTCCCACCTCCAAACGGGGCGCGAGAGACCGCGAACTGCCACCCCCTCATCTCCGTCTCTGACACTCAGCTCTCCGCTACTTCATATCCTGAAATATCATTTTGTTTGCAGAGGTCGGAAGAGCACCAGAGTGGTGGGCACGAGGCCAGACCGAAAATAATTGTCTCCCTCTGCCATGCTGAGGAGTGGGCTCTGTGCAGAATCGCAGCCCTCCACCATTCACTGCTGCATTTAGCAGAGAAATTATGTGATGCTCTTAATGCCATTCTGCTCCTGTGATTCCCTGAGTATTCCTGATGACTCTTAGTTTTCTCTTATTTTGGGATACTAATGTTTTGACGTGGATAGGGTGGACGCATTGAATGTATCTGCATATTATTAATAGCTGTGTAATGTCTGGAAACCATTGACGAGATTTGGGTCTATGCTGAAGGTCACAATGGCAAAGTGACATGGTCATAATGGTTAAACAACAGCCTGAATACTTATGAAGAATGTGTGAATTGGTGATGAATAGGAAACCTCAATTGCACATTGTTGGTCTTACCCAGTAGGAAGGATCGACCCAATACTCTGGGCCTCTTCCCCGTGTTGGATGGGAACCTCCGTGGGCAGCAAGTTGGTCGCATCACTCCCGGCTCTGACAACTGGCATCTGAGCGATCACAGTCAGCCCCCATCGAATTGTAGCCTCAAGGTGAGTGAGCCTGGGCGGACCAGAAACTGGGCAAACTGGGCCCTCACCCCCAACAGAAAACTGTGTGCAGTTAGGGACAGAAAATGGCATGGTTTTATTGTTTAACATTCCCCCTTTTAGCCCTGTGACTGTTGTGGGATTGTCCGTGTTGTGGGCAACATTTATGTTCATAGAAGTGACAGGAGGGACTGTGAGCTGTGTGGCAAGTTAGCATTTTCGTGTTTCCATTTTAAGTTCTGTAGTGGCCCATGATCATTGAATGTTGTACAATCTTAATAGATGACTACAGCCAATGCAATGCATTTTTCACCCCCGTATTGTCCAATACCTCTGAAATTGCATTTATGTGACAGCTGTCTATATATCTCCCGCATACACTCCCCTGTAACTACAAGGTGCACACTCATCTGGTCAATGGGGGTGGGTGGGAGAGTGGGGGTGCCTTAATATCGAGAGGGAAGGCAGGGGTGGAGTGCCTGTCACCTTCCTGACTCCCTGAGATTCCGTCACCGGCTGGGAAGGTTGAGGGCGGCTTTCCATCCCACGGGCCAATTGAGACCCTTTAAATGGCCAACCAATGTTCAATTGAAGTATCTATAGGTGGAGTTCCCCATCTTTCTACTGGGCGATCTGTCTGGTTATCCGAAATCCCCATCCCTCTGCTGGAAATCATAGAATTTACAGTGCAGAAGGAGGCCATTCGGCCCATGGAGTCTGCACCGGCCCTTGGAAAGAGCATCCCACTTAAGCCCATGCCTCCAGCCTATCCCCATAACCCAGTAACCCCACCTAATCTTTTGGACACCTAAGGGGCATTTTAGCATGGCCAATTCACCTAACCTGCACATCTTTGGACTGTGGGAGGAAACCGGAGCACCCGGAGGAAACCCACGCGCACACGGGGAGAACGTGCAAACTCCGCACAGAGGGACTTCCGGTTGCGGCTATGCCTAGGTAGGTCGCACGTTCGGCAGCTCCCGCCAGGAACGGACTTTTGGGCTCTTCAGAGAGGCCCCAACGGCAATTGTTCGACGGCTTCCAGTGTGGGAAGGTGACAGCAAGGTCCCCCCGACATTCTATGGATTGGACCAGGAGTGGAGCGGTTAAAAAAGTGATCCTGGTGCAGCGAAAGGTGCGAGGGAGGAAAAGCAAGATCGTGGCGGGTGGAGACCAAGCAGCGTGGGCGCAGTGGTCGCAGGAGCAGCAGGAGTTTCTTAAATGCTGCTTTGAGGAGCTGAGGACAGAAATGCTGGCGCCAATGAAGGTGGCGATTGAGAAGCTTGTGGAGATCCCGAAGGCCCAAGGGGCGGCGATCCGGGAGGTGCGGCAAAAAGCTTCGGAGAACGAGGACGAGATCTTGGGCCTGGCGGTGAAGGTGGAGGCGCACGAGGCGCTGCACAAGAGGTGGGCGGAAATATTTGAGGACCTGGAGAATAGGTCGAGGAGGAAGAATCTTCGGATTCTGGGTCTCCCTGGGAGGGGCCCGATGCCGGGGCATATATGAGCACGTTGCTCAATTCGCTGCTGGGCGCGGGAGCTTCCCGAGGCCCCTGGAGCTGGATGGGGCTCATCGGGTCCTGGCAAGGAGACCCAAAGCCAACGAGCCGCCAAGGGCTGTAGTGGTGAGGTTCCACCGCTTTATGGACAGAGAGTGTATCCTGAGATGGGCCAAAAAAGAGCGGAGCAGCAGGTGGGAGAACACGGAGATCCGAATTTATCAGGACTGGAGTGCGGACGTGGCTAAGAAGAGAGCTGGTTTCAACCAGGCTAAGGCGGTGCTCCATCGGAAGGGGGTGAAGTTCGGGATGCTGCAGCCAGCTCGATTGTGGGTCACGTTCCAAGACCGGCACCACTATTTTGAAACGCCTGATGAGGCATGGAACTTTATACAGACTGAAAAGTTGGACTCAAATTGAGGGTTTGTCGTGGGGGGATGTTTACTGTGTTTACTGCGTTTGGGGAATGTTCTTTTTGTTTGAGTGCTGGGTGGGGATGGGTGAATGGATTTGATGTGGGGGCTGTGGGGGAGTGTGGGCGTCGGTGTTGGAGGGGCAGGGCCCCACGGAGGAAGAGGGGGGTGGAGGCCCGGGGATGGGGAGTATGGGCTAGGCCGCGAAAAGGTGCTGCGCCAGAGGGGGCGGGGCCGGCTCAGGAAAACGCGGGCTTTTTCCCGCGTTAGGGAAGGATGGGGGCGGGGCCGGGGGGGGAGAGGAGCACACTGATTGCCAAGGGGTGAGGGGATTCTCATACTGGGGGGTCGATGGAATGGCGGGGTCAGCAGGAGTCAGCTGACTTACGGGAGTGTCATGGGGGGAGCAAAATGGCTAGATGAGGATCTAGCGGGGGGGGAGGAGGAGGAGGGGGGAAACTGGGTTGCTGCTGCATTGGCCAAAGGGGAGCTGGAAGTAGGAGAGGTAGTCGGGGCGGGGGTCCGCCGCCTGGGGGACTGGAGGGTGCAGGAGGCGCGGGCACGTGGCTGGCCTAGAATAGGAGATGGCTAGTCGGCAGGGTGGGTGGGGGGGGCGAGTAGCCCCCCCGATCCGGCTGATAACTTGGAATATGAGGGGCCTGAGCGGGCCGGTCAAGAGGGCCCGGGTATTCGCGCACTTAAAGGGACTGAAGGCAGACGTGGTTATGCTCCAGGAGACACATCTGAAGGTGACAGATCAGGTTAGGCTGAGAAAGGGATGGGTAGGGCAGGTCTTTCATTCAGGGCTGGATGCGAAGAACAGAGGGGTTGCAATACTGGTGTGGAAGCGGCTGTCGTTCGAGGCACTGAATATTGTAGTGGATAATGGAGGTCGATATGTGATGGTGAGTGGTAGGTTGCAAGGGATGCGGGTGGTACTGGTGAACGTATATGCCCCGGATTGGGATGATGCCGGATTTATGAAACGTATGTTGGGTCGGATCCCGGATCTGGAGGCAGGGAGCTTGATAATGGGGGGGGGAACTTCAACACGGTGCTGGACCCAGCACTGGACCGTTCCAGGTCCAGGACGGGTAAGAGGCCGGCTGCGGCCAAGGTGCTCAGGGGGTTTCTGGACCAGATGGGGGGAGTGGATCCATGGAAGTTTGCCAGGCCGCTGGCCAGGGAATCTTCCTTCTTTTCCCACGTCCATAGAGCCTACTCCCGGATAGATTTTTTCATTTTGAGCAGGGTGCTAATCCCAAAAGTGGAGGGAACGGAATATTTGGCCATAGCCATCTCGGACTACGCCCCGCATTGGGTGGCGCTGGAGTTGGGGGAGGAGAGGGACAATGGGGAGGTGCAGGTGGGGGTAGTCTGGGAGGCGTTGAAGGCAGTGGTCAGGGGAGAGCTAATCTTCATTAGGGCCCACAGGGAGAAGAGAGGGGGGAGGGAGAGGTTGGTGGGGGAGATTTTAAGGGTGGACAGGAGGTATGCAGGGGCCCCCGAGGAGGGACTACTTAGGGAGCAACGGAACCTCCAGACGGAATTCGACCTGTTGACCACGGGGAAAGCAGAGGCACAGTGGAGGAAAGCGCAGGGGGCGACGTATGAGTATGGGGAGAAGGCGAGTCGGACGCTGGCACATCAGCTTCGTAAGAGGGAGGCAGCGAGGGAGATTGGTGGCGTTAAGGATAGAGGGGGGAATACGGTGCGGAGTGCGGTGAGAATAAACGAGGTATTTAGGGACTTCTATGGGGATCTGTACAGGTCTGAGCCCCCAGCAGGGGAGGAGGGGATGCGACGATTCCTAGATCAGCTGCGGTTCTCGAGGGTGGAGGAGGAGGAGGTGGCTGGTTTGGGGGTGCCGATTGGGCTGGAGGAGCTGGTTAAAGGATTGGGGAGCGTGCAGGCGGGGACGGCCCCGGGGCCGGATGGGTTCCCGGTTAAATTCTACAGGAAATACGTGGAACTGTTGGGCCCGTTGCTAGTGAGGACTTTTAATAAGGCGAGGGGGGGGGACCTTGCCCCCGACAATGTCTAAGGCGCTGATTTCTCTGATCTTGAAGCGGGACGAGGATCCATTGCAATGTGGGTCGTATAGATCGCTCTCACCCCTCAATGTTGACGCTACGTTGCTGGCGAAGGTGCTGGCTACGAGAATTGAGGACTATGTCCCGGAGTGATTCATGAGGACCAGACGGGATTTGTGAAGGGTAGGCAGCTAAATACAAATGTACGGAGGCGCCTCAATGTGATTATGATACCCTCGGTGGAGGGGGAAGCGGAGGTAGTGGCAGCTATGGACGCGGAGAAGGCCTTTGATCGGGTGGAGTGGGAGTATCTTTGGGAAGTGTTGCGGAGGTTTGGGTTCGGGGAGGGGTTCATCAGCTGGGTCAGGCTGCTATATAGAGCCCCGGTGGCGAGTGTAGCTATGAACCGGCAGAGGTGGAAGTACTTTCGGCTGTACCGGGGGACGAGGCAGGGGTGCCCCCTGTCCCCCTTGTTGTTTGCACTGGCAATTGAGCCGCTGGCCATGGCACTGAGTGAGTCCAGGAAATGGAGGGGACTGGTCCGGGGGGGGGGAGCGGAACACCGGGTGTCGCTGTATGCCGACGACCTGTTGTTGTATGAGGCGGATCCAGTGGAGGGGATGGCGGAGGTCATGCGGATCCTTAGGGAGTTTGGGGACTTTTCGGGGTATAAACGCAACGTAGGGAAGAGTGAGCTCTTTGTGGTGCATTCAGGGGACCAGGGAAGGGGGATAGACGAGCTACCGCTGAAGAGGGCGGAAAGGAGCTTTCGGTACCTAGGGATCCAAGTAGCTAGGTGTTGGGGGGCCCTGCACATGCACAATCTGACGCGGTTGGTGGAGCAGATGGAGGAGGATTTTAAAAGATGGGATATGCTGCCACTCTCACTAGCGGGTAGGGTGCAGTCGGCCCTCCCGAGGTTTCTCTTTGTGTTCCAGTGCCTTCCCATTATGATCCCCAAGGCCTTTTTCAAATGGGTAAGCAGGAGCATCATGGGATTTGTGCGGGCGAATAAGACCCCGAGGGTGAAGAGAATGTTTCTGGGGCGGGGGGGGGGGGGGGGGGGGGGGGGGGGCTGGCGCTGCCGCATTTGTGTGGCTATTATTGGGTCGCCAATGTGGCGATGATCCGTAAGTGGGTAATGGAGGGAGAGGGGGCGGCATGGAAGAGGCGAGAGATGGCGTTCTGTGTGGGCACGAGCCTGAGGGCACTGGTGACGGCACCGCTGCCGCTCTCGCCGACAAGGTACACCACGAGTCCGGTGGTGGCGGCGACGCTGAAGATCTGGGGGCAGTGGAGGCGATACAGGGGCGAGGTGGGAGCCTCGGTTTGGTCCCTGATTCGGGAGAACCATCGGTTCGTCCCGGGAAGGATGGATGGGGGGGTTACGGAGCTGGCATCGGGCAGGGATTAGAAGAATGGGGGACCTGTTCATCGATGGGACGTTTGCAAGCCTAGGGGTGCTGGAGGAGAAGCTTGGGCTACCCCCTGGAAACGCTTTCAGGTACATGCAAGTGAGGGCGTTTGTGAGGCGGCAGGTGAGGGAATTCCCATTGCTTCCGGCATGTGGGATTCAGGACAGGGTGATTTCGGGTATATGGGTTGGAGAAGGCAAGGTTTTGGCGATTTACCAGGAGCTGAAGGAAGAGGAGGAGGCCTCGGTGGAGGAGTTAAAGGGCAAGTGGGAGGAAGAGCTGGGGGAGGAGATAGATGAGGGTCTGTGGGCTGATGCCCTGAGTAGGGTTAATTCTTCATCCTCTTGCGCCAAGCTCAGCCTAATACAGTTCAAAGTTACTCACAGAGCGCATATGACAGGGGCGAGGTTCAGTAGGTTCTTTGGGGTGGAGGACAGATGTGGGAGGTGCTCGGGAAGCCCGCAAATCACGTCCATATGTTCTGGTCGTGCCCGGCACTGGATGAGTTTTGGAGGGGTTTTGCGAGGACTATGTCCAAGGTGGTGAAAGCCCGGGTCAAGCCGAGCTGGGGGTTGGCATTATTTGGGGTATCGGACGAGCCGGGAGTGCAGGAGGCGAAAGAGGCCGGTATTCTGGCCTTTGCGTCCCTGGTAGCCCGGCGAAGGATTTTGCTACTATGGAAAGATGCAAAGCCCCCTAGTGTGGAAACTTGGATCAATGACATGGCAGGGTTCATTAAACTGGAGAGGATAAAGTTTGCCTTGCGAGGGTCTGTGCAAGGATTCTCCAGGCGGTGGCAACCGTTCCCAGACTATCTCGCGGACATTAGGAGGAGGTCGGGGGGGGGGGGGGGGGAGGTGAAGGTGTTTTTTTTTCCCTGTTTGGGCTTTTAAATGTTAAATGGGGGGGTTATTGTATATGGGGGAAATCCAATGTATAATTTCTGATTGTTCTTGTTTCTTTTTGTTGGGGGGGGGTTTGTTGAAAATTTGTTGAAAAATTTGAATAAATATATATTTTAAAAAACAACTCCGCACAGTCACCCGAGGCCGTTATTGAACCTGGGACCCTGGAGCTGTGAGGCAGCAGTGCTAACCGCTGTGCCACCGTGCAACTCTTGAAATCCTGAGTTTCCTTTTGGCCCGGAGGGGGAGTCTGTCTGCAGTGTCTCCGTGACTAGGTAATCTGAGAAGGGATCGGCCTTTGATGCCCAATTCCCTTGTGGTGCACACGTGGTGTCCCAATTCTCTTAGTCTAGCAGAGCAAGCACCCTGATTTCATTCGGCCCCATTCTTTAATGAACATCCCTCCTTGGTGCCACCTCAACGTCAGATCCAACAGGGAGAAAGGGTAAAATCTGGCTAGTTTCTTTCTCTGCCACCCTGTGAACGGGCAGGGAGAAATTTGATTTTGGCATTTTACAATCTGCCCGATTTCCTCCCTCATTAATGCACAGACATATTGCAGCCCCCGTGTTTGAAACAGTAACATCTTCATGAGATAATCTGTTCAAACCTGAATTTAACATCGCGCAGTGAGATAATTTCACTGCAACATTCAACAAGAGCAAAAGATGAGCAAAATAGCGCGGATGCTGGAATCATGGAACAAGAACAGATGACGCTGGTAAAACCCAACAGAGGAGAGAAACAGAGTTAATGTTTCGAGTCATGGACCCTTCGTCAGGACTGAAGGCAGGAAGAAAGAATGTGTTGGAGCTGTAGAAACTGCAACAAAACCTAGCAACTTTAAGACCAAAAAATGGCCTGGTGCGTCGGGTGGTTTGGTGGTTGCATTGAGGCAGTGCAATTTATCTGCTGTTCTCTGCCGCAAAGACCAGAAACGTCACCCAGACGTGGACGTCACAGAGTCAGGATCCTGTGTGGAGATTTCTACTTCAGGTACAAACAAAGAGACCTGAGTGAGAGGGTTGGGACTGAGGCAGATACTTCTTGTGTTGGGAGTTCTCACACCCTGGGCCTCGGGGGAAGGTTGGAGGCTGGGTGACTCGAGTGGGAAGAGGTGTACTGGCCTCCTCCACACTGGAAGCGGACTCCAGTGCAGGGGTCGGGCATGGAGTTCAGGCTTGATTCTCGCCTGGGCCTTGAAGATGGATTAAAGAACAATACAGCACAAGAACAGGCCCTTCGGCCCTCCAAGCCTGTACCGATCATGATACCAACCTTGGCCAAAACCCTCAGCACTTCCTTGTGCTGTATCCCTCTATACCACCCTATCCAAGTGTTTGTCGAGATGCCTTTTGAACAGCGTTAATGTATCTACTTCCACAGCCTCCCCTGGCAACGCGTTCCAGGCACTCACCATCCTCTGCTTAAAAGACCTGCCTCGCACATCTCCTCTAAGCTTTGCCCCACGGACCTTAAAACTATGCCCCCTGGTGACTGGCCCCTCCACCCTGGGAAAGAGTGCCTCCCCATCCACTCTATCCATGCCCCTCATAATCTTGTAGACCTCTATCAGGTCGCCCCTCAGCCTCCGCCGTTCTAATGAAAGCAGTCCGAGTCTATTCAGCCTCTCCGCATCGCTACCACCCTCCAGACCAGGCAACATCCTGGTGAACCTCCTCTGCACCCTCTCCAAAGCCTCCACATCCTTCCGGTAGTGTGGCGACCAGAATTGTGCGCAATATTCCAAGTGCGGCCGTACCAAGGTTCTATACAACTGTAGCATGACTTACCAGCTTTTAAGGACTTTTTTTTGAATGGAACTGCTTTCACTTTACACTGTTTATGAGAGGGAGGCCTTACAACAATTACAACTTGCAACTAAATCTGGTATATGTCCACTCCACAGCTTGTACACTTTGGAATAGATGCTATGACAGCCATGTGTCATGGGAATACAGCTTCCATTGGATGCTTATTACTTAATGTATTGGTATTTTAGCTTCAAACCCCTGTTAGCCAATTATTTTGACTAGTTACCATTCCTAACTTGTACCTGCTCTAGGCGACAGGCTTGAGGTCCTTATTTTAATTTGTTTAATATCTTGAGATAGGTTGAGCCTCAGATTAACCCTGAGCCTGCTGATCACATCCTCATTTATCACAATGAAGGTGCAACTGATTTAGACTCATGATTGTAAACTCTCTTGTCTTGTGTCAGGATGATACCTCGGAGTCTGGGCAATCGTCTGCTGCTGCCACCCCGAGTACAACAGGGACCAAGTCCAACACCCCAACATCATCTGTACCTTCTGCAGCGGTCACTCCGCTGAATGAAATAGTTAATCCAATCTACAGCGGGGACAACAAGATCAAGAACCAGCGAAAGCGGGCGAAAGGTAATAGCAGAAACATGGAAGTCCAGGTCACCCAGGAGATGAGGAACGTCAGCATAGGTGAGAGATTGCTCCTGTTGCCTCATTTATCCCTGCCCATTGAATTGAGGATTGTCGGTGCTGAGCACAGGAACGTTTCCCAGTGTGAAACCCACTTGTTGCGCCCAAGATCACAAGTTCAGGGTGGTCCGGGTTTGGGCACAGGGCGAGCTAGCCTCATCGTACCCTCCTGTGTTAAGCTACTGCCTGGTAATAGCTCCTTGGCATCCATTGAAACGGCTGGTGCAGTATCGGTTTGCACTGCTGCCTCACAGCCCCAGGGACCCGGGTTTAATTCTGGCCGTGGGTCACCGGAGTCGGCACGTTCTCCCCGTATCTGCATGGGTTTCCTCCGGGTGCTCCGGTTTCCTCCCACAGTCCAAAGATGAGCAGGTTAGGTGAATTGGCCATGGTAAATTGCCCCATAGTGCCAAAAAGGCTAGGTGGGGTTATGAGGTTACGGGGATAGGGCGGAGGAGTGGGCCTAGGTAGGGTACTCTTTCAAAGGGTCAGTGCAGACTTGATGGGCTGAATGGCCTCCTTCTGCGCTGTAGAGATTCTATAAAACTCTACGACTATATTTCTGCCCAATGTTTACTCGTATACACATACCCATACACATAGATGTATTACATATTTAAATCCATTGATTAAATGAGGATGTTACTTTCTTTCACTCATTATAATATAACACTCAATTGTAATATAACTTAATACAAAATGTGACAATCATCTGACCAGTATATAGTTACCCTAAGGTGTCACTTTTACACTGTGATATGCTGACACTCCTCATTGTAACACTGACATTGTTTATTACTAATAAAATCCAGACCTTTCTGTGACCTACTTTGCGCTCATATCCTTACCTTACCAGAGGCTGGTTTAGCACAGTGGGCTAAATAGCTGGCTTGTAATGCAGAACAAGGCAGCAGCGCGGGTTCAATTCCCGTACCGGCCTCCCCGAACAGGCGCCAGACTAGGGGCTCTTCACGGTAACTTCATTGAAGCCGACTTGTGACAATAAGTGATTATTATTACCACAGCCTGATATATTCTATGTTTTAATGTGTAAACCTTGCGTTTATTCGTGGGTGAATACTCAATGGAATCAGATTTAAATTTGTTGGGGGTGCAAAATGGGTGATGGTGGATCGCCTGTACATAGCGCACCTCGCACAATTTAACTTTTCATTAACCCCCAATGTGTTTGTCTGACGCTATTTCAATTGGTTCCTGGTTAAAATAACTGGGATTAAAATGCCAAAAGCCAGATTGTCATGTTAACGTATTCAGCGTCATTTAGTGATAATCTCAAGTCTTGTAACTCTTTGCCATATAACTCACTGTGTGATATACCACTTCTTTCAATATACCACCCAGATGCACCCTGCCTGTCATATCAGTAAGTAATTCTTCAGTCTAACACTCTGATACCCCGTGGCTTTCTTAGTTCAGCATTATTTCACAGAACATTGATGGTCAATAGTTTAACAGTACACCTTCGCCGTGAAATTAATTGCCTCCTTGAAATCATTTTCAGGAATGGGAAGTAGTGACGAGTTGTCTGATCTTCAGGAGATTATTGATTCAACCCCAGAACTTGATATGTGTCAAGATCCACGCTTTGAAGGACGCGGAGGCAACAGGTAGTCTCTCAGTTCAAAAACTTTTAGTAATGGACAGTGCCAGTTGAGGGGGAGGTGTGTTAGGATAATGGGGTTGGGTTCCCTCACACGCCGTCTGACTGCTGAAGCCAGGAACAAGTGGATGGAGATTTATTGTACTTGGCCTTCTGCCTTTACCATACTCCAGGGTATCTAGGCTTTCCTCCAAGGACCCATATTGCTATCGTAATGACGAGGCATAGGGGGTGGGATTTTCCACCCCGCCCGTTTTGTAACAAAGCGAGCCGCCGCCGTCAGCGGGATTCCCCGTCCCACCAGCCGGCCAATGGGGTTTCCCATTGTGGGCAGCCCCACGCCATTGGGAAATCCGCGGGCGTGAGTGCGCTGCCGGCAAATCGGAGAATCCCGCTGACGGGAGAATCCAGCCCAGGGTGTTTCCATCCTGCGATTCAAATTGCTGGTGTAGTGGCCCAGGGCGCTAGGAAAGAAGTCGCCCAAAAAGGTTGGCCATGGACCTTGCACAGGAATGCACCAGAGTCCGTGCGTTCCCGTTGTTCCGTTTGGTCCCCGGGACTTTCCAGATCCCTAGGCCTTGGAGCCACCTGGGGCTCTTTTACAACAGCAGCCAGGTGATCTTGAGGTTGAGGGACAGGAGTCAGCGGTGGTTCACTCAGGCCAATGAGGGTTGATGGTGTAAGACCCTCCCAGACCCTCCCAGACCCAGGGACTGCCCTCTGGATGCAGCTGGGCCATATTTCTGATCATCTCTTGGCAGGACAGGAACAGCATATTCCGTCTGGAGTTCCCCATGCCCAAACTGTGAGGGGAGAAGGATGGCCAATGTCCAGTCTGAATAAAAGAGATGACATTTGCCTGGCTACAGATATTGTTCTGTTACCATTGGCTCTCAGTGCAACTTCACTGCCGACAAATGCGTTGACATGTCCCTTCAATCAGTAAAGGAATGAATGCTTCAATCAATACTGCCCCACCAACCTCTGGTGCTTGTATTTAAGCCCAGCCCAACAAATGGGGATGAACGTCACCCTCCTCTGATGGGGTGAGTTGAGACAACAGCTTAAAACACTCCACTTACTCTGTGATAAGTTCCATATCAGGTCGTCATTTTCATTCATTTTTCCCGTGATTTACTGCAAACTTGATTAATGAATTTCTACACCCCAAAATATTGAGGTCCACGTTTTTCCAGCCACCTCCGGATACACATTTGTGGTGTGTGCCAGAGGTTGTATAATGATATTTTAGCCCAGCTTTCCTTTTTAGAGTTGGTGATTGGCCTGCTATGATTTTCTCCCGTATTTTCTTCGAGAATTCCGCTGTCTTGGTTCCTGCAATTATTTTACTTCATTTTCTCCCCCTCACCGTGCCACCCCTCCGGGGCAGCAGGGTAGCACAAGTGGATAGCACTGTGGCTTCACAGCGCCAGGGTCCCAGGTTCGATTCCCCGCTGGGCCACTGTCTGTGCGGAGTCTGCACGTCCTCCCCGTGTCTGCGTGGGTTTCCTCCGGGGGCTCCGGTTTCCTCCCACAGTCCAAAGACGTGCGGGTTAGGTGGGTTGGTCTTGATAAATTGCCCTCAGTGTCCATAAAAAAAAAGGTTAGGAGGGGTTATTGGGTTACGGGGATTGGCTTAAGTGGGTCGGTGCAGACTTGATGGGCCAAATGGCCGCCTCCTGCACTGTATGTTCTGTGTTCTCACCCCCAATATTTTCAAATATCCCTTCCTCGGCGCAGCCCACTCATCCAAACTCCGAGAAACTTGCTACCATGGCCACCAGTCTTATTCTGTGGTTAGTAAGAAAATGTTTGATGTGAGATTTGGGTTCTCCTTGGTACTGGTGTCTCATGGCTCCCTGTCAATTTCGGGTGAATCTCAGAGCAGCATGGCTTGCGAGCGCACGAACATCGTGCACTGCCACGCAGTAGTCTGTGATTAATTATCTGCGATTATAAAGCGTGAGCCCACATGGGTGAAATATCTACCAGGCGCTTTGGGTTTGATGTTTCAGCCGAGACACCGTTTGCTGCTGTGAGCTTCCTCTTCCGTATTTTATCAATGAGGTAGTTACCACGTCACCATGGTTACCTTTACAATCAGCTCCATTCTCGCATTCAGCAATTTATCCACACGTGGATCATTGAAATGAAGCAGTTTTAAAAAAAAAAAGGTCTAATCACAGAAATAGCATAGGTGATGGGGAGAGTTGATTTCCCGACGGCGGGGGGGGGGGGGGGGGGGGGGGGGGTGGCCACAATAGGAAGCCCCATTGGCCGGGAACGGAGAATCCCGCTACCGCCGGGGGCACGGCGCGCCGGAAAATGGGGCTGGCTGACCGGAGAATCCCGACCCGGGTGTAGCAACCTTGCACAGAAAAGTAACGTGGATGTTGGCAATGGCAGCCGTGGGTGATAACGTGCCCACTCGGCACAATATGGTGGGTTGCCGTGCGCTGCTTGGCTCAGGTCCCTGGGTCGGGTGTGTAAGTCTGCTGTGTAAGGCTAATTCCTGTACTAATCCGACTGTTGTAAATTGGATAATTCAGCCCCACGCAAGGAATTGTAAATAAGGCTTTCGGGATAAACACGGACTCACTGTATCATGAGCTTTCCACTGCTGGGTCAGAAGTTATCGGGGATGTTGACGAGGGAGCGGACCTGCTCGGTAAGTCAAGCGTGTGCAAATGAGATGTGATTGACGTAAAAACAAACGATGACAAAAAGAAATCCCAAATGACTTTCAATCAGCCTTGAGATCTGAAGTGAAGGTATAAATTGCAATTTACAAAATGCCAAATTCTTCGGTGGGGGTAACAAAATATTTTCCTTTCTAATCAAAGATAAGAAACATTTTTTTTTACAATTTAGTAATTGACCATCCCACAGTCCAGTTATATTTATTATTGTTGTCCCTCAGCGAGCGTTGTTTAAGTCACTGTGCTGATATTAGTGAGGTTGGGCCGAATTTGATTAACCAAACGCGTTTGAAGGCACTGACGTAAATTAAACTGATGCAATGTTTGCTATGAAATCTGTGCATTGTTTTTCAAAAATAATTACACATTTGGAGATTGCGCAAGGAAAGAAGTGGTCAGGCCTGATGTTGCCAGATTTCAAACAAAACTCTTTCTCTTTGATTGACACTGACCCCTTAAATATTCACCCATATGTTCAGTTTTTGATCTGTGTATTATTTCCAGTAAGTGGCATGGTTTTGCCGAAATGTAGAATGCTGTAAATTATTAACGTGCACAGCCAAATAATTTAAGAGGCTTTGTTTGCCTTTTATTCACAACTGCCATTCACATTGTACTCGCTGCTCTGTATCCAGGAAGGAGCATGCGGGCCTGTCCTCATGACTATGCTAATGACATTCTGCCACCGACTAGTAGAAAACACGCAAACATGCATTGATTTGCATTCTAATGGCACATCCATGATTGGTAATGCTCCATGTGGAATTTGATGGACTGCATTCCAGTACTTCATAGAACAATGTGTTGGTGCTTAAACAGCTACCCACCTCCCCTGTTGCATTCTTGAAATACATTGGAAAGTAAGGATATTACGGAAAAACGGATCCCGAGCTAAATCAATTATGAAATTAGACACACCTCCTTTTCTGGGTAGTTGGTTTGTTTACAGAACACAGCATTGCATATGTCTGCCTCCTACCTGCTAACCCAGTGTCACAGCAGTCTCTCTTTATAAGTGCTCTCAATACTTAATTAAACAATTCCCCCAGTGTCTTAAAAATATAACTAAATTACCATTAACACTTGTGCTCTTGATTTGGGCCAGGTCATAGATTTTGGTTTATATTTCCACCGACTGCAATGTTTTCTTGACCTTTTTATGATTTAAAATAGACCCATGTCATCACACTGCTGTTTACATGCTCAGGCCACTGACCTGTGCTGTTGGCTTCAAATTTGCTGCCAATTCCAGAGCTGGAAATGTAAGGCATTGAGAATGGGTTAGCGATGCGAGTGTTACAAATTGCCCTCTGTGAGTGGCGCAGTATTGAATGTCTGGGTTTGGCCAATGATTTGTCTCATTCTAACTTGCAAGGTCAGACCAGTGGGTAGCAAATGCGATTTGTCGAACTTCCAAATGCAATTTGTCAAACTTGTTGAACCTTTCCACAAATTGGTGATCAGGAGTTGGAAACACAAATTGGACAAGATAAATATCTAAGGCCAGTCCCAGATGTGTCATTATAATACTCAAATGTGCTGTAATAGAATAGTGGCGACATTGCTGGAACAATCCAGATGGCTTAATGCATGTTTGCTGGGATATGCTTCTATGCCACCACAAGGGGATACTGTCAGGATGGTTTCAGCTGTCGTGGAGAAGGTACACACACGCCCATGTGACCGGTGTGGGTGTGGATGAAGGAATGTTTTGAAAATTTGATCTTGTTGGCTCAAATATAGTCTGCATCAAAGCTGCAGTTGTCCAACATGCAAAATTCCAGCTCTCCGAAGGAAAGTCTTGACTGACGCCTAGAAAGGTGCTTTTCAGATTAAAGCCAACTCTATTCTCCCGGAACTTGGACCACTCTGTGCTTCGAGACACTTGAGCATTCCCTGCAGCCCAGTAAGGTTAAGTGCTACATTCAACGTTCACGTGACAGTCTCTGCACCTGTTTGCCTTGTATTGCTGTCTGACATGAAACACAATTGAGAGGGAATGTCATGTCAGACACAAGAGAAAAATATTTCAAGTCGCCAACTTGTCTTAATTAATGGAGTGAAATGCGGTGAAGAAGATGAATATGCACAGGTCCCCCTGACTGAATGTCTGTCTGGGTCTGATTAATGATTTGTTTTGTTCCAATTTAAAAGGATAGATTACTGGTTGGTAAATGCAATTTGTTGAACTCCTGGAAAGTTAATCCGCACAGACATGGATCGCATTTTACAGACAATTACAGCCGTGTACAGTGGCAGAGACATACATCCTCATTCTCACACCATTATACACTTGATAGTGTTCACCTTTCCCATCTGCAATCAGGTGCATTCAGTAAAGGGTGGCCAATTTGCTTAATGGGTTACTGTGTGGTTGGGGGGGGGGGGGGGGGGGGGTGGCTAGAGGCAATTCGTTGCAGCAAATCATTCTACTGACTTCAATGCACCAATGTTGTAGAGTGATATTTTCAGACAGTAATAGTCACACAATGCATGGTTATGCTTGTATAATGATAAACTGCGCTCAGCGGCACATTCATACAGCCAGAGTCATATAATGCTAGACTTGTACAATGAAATTGTACAGCAATACCATTATACATTCTTAATGTCAGACTCAAAGAACAAGACGCTTACTTGACATTTTCACACAACAATGTACTCATACAGTGACGCTCATGGAGAAGCATGTTTAGTGCTATTTGGTGACACATGTATATAGTGACACTTGCACAGCCCTGCACTTACACCCTGGGCTAGTGTACGGCCAATTCCAGACCCATTTTTTTCTTTTTTTTCACTTGACCCGGAGTCTCAACACAGGTGAAATTAGATTTTATTTGAAATACCCAAGATCCTTGGTTGTGCCCCAGAGAACTACAATCTCCTGGGGCGGGATTCTCCCCTACCTGGCGGGGCGGGGGGTCCCGGCGGGATGGAGTGGCGGGAACCACTCCGGCGTCGGGCCGCCCCAAAGGTGCGGAAGTCTCAGCACCTTGAGGGGCCAAGCCCTCTCCTTGAGGGGATGGGTCCGGTCTGGAGTGGTTTCCGCTTCGCCGGCTGGCGGGAAAGGCCTTTGGCGCCACACCAGCCGGGGCAGAAAGGTCTTCGCCGGGCGACGCGGGTCGGCGCATGCGCGGGAGTGTCAGCGGCCGCTCACGTCATCCCCGCGCATGCGCAGGGGAGGGGGTCTCTTCCGCCTCTGCCATAGTGAAGACCATGGCGAAGGCGGAAGAAAAAGAGTGCCCCCACGGCACAGGCCCGCCCGCGGATCGGAGGGCCCCGATCGCGGGCCAGGCCACCGTAGGGGCACCCCCTGGGGCCAGATCGCGCCCCCCCCAGGACCCCGGAGCCCGCCCGCGCCACCTTGTCCCGCCGTTCAAAAGGTGGTTTAATCCACGCTGGCGGGACAGGCATTCCAGCAGCGGGACTTCGGCCCATCGCGGGCTGGAGAATCGGCGGGGGTGGGCCCGCCGACCGGCGCGGTTCGATTCCCGTCTCCGCCGACCGGCGCGATTCCTCGGCCCTGCCGAATCTCTGGTGGCGGAGACTTCATGACACGGCGGGGGTGGGATTCACGCCAGCCCCCGGTGATTCTCCGACCCGGCGTGGGGTCGGAGAATCCTGCCCCAGGTTTGTAGCTTTAATGCCCAAGTAACCTTTTTATTATGTACAGTATTAAAATTAAATGGACAGAAAATGTAACAACCTACTACTTTCCCAATCCCCCCCGTTCCGAACTCAGCCAACACACACAGGCAAACAACACAGACAAAAACACAGAAAGGATGGTGGATGGGGAAAGAAAATATAAATAAAAGTAAAACGATAAGGATATTTGATGCACTGGGGTGATTTCCAGTCAATATCTTTCTGAAATTCAGGCTTTTGATTTGATCCTTTTTTCCTTCTTGAGATGGTTTTCTCTGGCACGGTACTTTCTCGCAGACTCAGCGTCATTTCAGGTTCTTTCACTTCAGCAAACAGGAGAGACAGAGAGAGAGAGAGACCGGACAGAGAGAGAGAGAGACCGGACAGAGAGAGAGAGAGAGAGAGAGAGAGAGCGGACAGAGCGAGAGAGACCGGACAGAGAGAGAGAGAGAGACAGACCGAGAGAGGGAGACGGACAGAGAGAGAGAGGGAGACGGACAGAGAGAGCGAGAGAGACGGACAGAGAGAGAGAGACGGACAGCG
Source organism: Scyliorhinus torazame (assembly GCF_047496885.1). NCBI lineage: Eukaryota > Metazoa > Chordata > Chondrichthyes > Carcharhiniformes > Scyliorhinidae > Scyliorhinus > Scyliorhinus torazame. The sequence goes on along the minus strand of NC_092723.1, from coordinate 180,984,635 downwards.
AGAGAGAGAGACGGACAGCGAGAGAGAGAGACGGACAGCGAGAGAGAGAGACGGACAGCGAGAGAGAGAGACGGACAGCGAGAGAGAGAGACGGACAGCGAGAGAGAGAGACGGACAGCGAGAGAGAGAGACGGACAGCGAGAGAGAGAGACGGACAGCGAGAGAGAGAGACGGACAGCGAGAGAGAGAGACGGACAGCGAGAGAGAGAGACGGACAGCGAGAGAGAGAGACGGACAGCGAGAGAGATGGACAGAGAGAGAGATGGACAGAGAGAGAGATGGACGGACGGAGCGAGAGGGACGGACGGAGAGAGAGAGACAGACAGACAGAGAGGGAGCGAGAGAGAGAGAGACAAACAGAGACAGACACAGAAAGAGAGATGGACAGAGAGAGAGAGACGGGGAGAGACCGGACAGACAGAGAGAAAGAGAGAGAGGGACTGGACAGTCACAGAGAGAGAGAGAGAGACAGACAGCGCGAGAGAGAGCGCGAGAGACCGAGAGAGAGAGAGAGAGACAGACAGACCGAGAAAGAGAGAGAGACCGGACAGAGAGAGCGAGAGGGAGAGACCGGAACGGACACAGAGAGCGGGAGAGAGAGACCAGTCAGAGAGAGAGAGAGAGAGACAGACAGAGAAAGAGAGAGAGACAGACAGACAGAGAAAGAGAGAGAGAGACAGACATAGAAAGAGAGAGAGAGAGACAGAGAGAGAAAGAGAGAGAGACAGACAGAGAGAGAGACAGAGAAAGAGAGAGAGAGACAGACATAGAAAGAGAGAGAGACAGACAGACAGAGAGAGACACAGACAGAGAGAGACAGACAGAGAGAGAGACAGACAGACAGAGAGAGAGACAGACAGACAGAGAGATCGTTAACTTTGAAGGTCGAAGCACTTCTGCCCAGTTCCCTCAGAAAGCATCAGGTAGGAGTTGCCAGGCAGCACACTGTCCCTGGCCATCCCACTGATTGTCAGTTAACCAATCGAACCGACTCCCTCTAAACCAGGGGCTGGATTCTCCGACCCCCCGCTGGATCAGAGAATCGCCGGGGGGCGGCTGGCAGCGGCCCCCCCTGGTGATTCTCCTACCCGCGATGGGCCGAGTGGCCGCCCGCTTTCGGCCGGTCCCGCCGGCTTAAATCAAACCAGGTCCGCACTGATGGGACCTGGCTCTACGGGCGGCCTGCGGAGTCCTCGGCGGGGGGGGGGGGGGGGGTTGCGCAGGGGGGGGGTTGCGCAGGGGGATCTGGCCACGGGAGGGTGCCCCGACGGTGGTGTGGCCCGCGATCGGGGCCCACTGTGCGGTGGGGGCACTCCTTCCCGCCGCGCCGGCTGCTGTCAATCTCCGCCATGGCCGCTGCGGAGAAGAACCCCCCCCCCCGTGCATGCGCTGGGATGACGCCAGCACACGCTGGTGCCCGCCTAGCCTCTGAAGGTGTGGAGCATTCCGCACCTTCCGCGGCCCGACGCCGGAGTGGTTCACGCCAGTCCTCTGCGCCGGTACAGCCCGCCCCGCCGGGTAGGGGAGAATCCCGTCCGTGGCTCTGAAGGTCCAATCGATGACGAAGTATCTGGTTTCTCCTCTCCCGAATACAAAACCTGGGGACACAGTTTCCTGGCTAGCAGGTTGTTTCCTTGGAGTCTTCTGCTGAAAGGCACATCCATATAATGGGTCCACAGATCACAATAATAAAATAAAAGGAATAGTAACAAAGGAAATACACAGGAAGGACTCTCCGGTTCCACACTCATACTCTCGTGCATTCATAAAGACAGGCGGAATGTTGGTGATGCTTTGTTAAGGAGCCAGACTTCCGAGGCGGGGGGGGGGGGCGGGGGGGGGTGGGTGGGGGGGGGGAGATGATATTTGGCACAGTTTGCAAAATATTATCAAACGAATTGCAGTAACACCACCACCGCCACTGCAGTATTTCAATTCATTGCTTGGTGGTTGTTCCAGCTAACGTTCGTTAGGTGTGCCTGGAATGGCTGAAGCAGCTTGTAGCGATCGGCCGCACTGCTGATTCTGCCGGGGCTGTCACGATCACAAACGGCCAAGTTCGGAATGGGGGCAACTCGCAGCAAAAAGAATCTAGAATGTGAAAGCCCCTCGGCCAAGTGTGTGTGCAGAGCGATTCCCAGCACGGTGATGCTGCACTGTGGATCAAACAACCACTGCAGCTTTGAGTCCGGGATTCTCTGCAGTGTTGCAGAAATGAATCAATCAGTGGAAACGCTTTGGCTTTCCTGTCTGTAAGGCGGAAGAATTTTTTAAAAATTTAAATCTTCCCTGGCTTTACAATCTGTAGAACAAACTGCTGGACAATGGATTAGAATTGGTAGCAAAACAAGATGTAGGTTCAGTAGCTGTCTATAATTCCTCACTCTGCCTCTGGTCACGCTGTCATCGTTGACTATAAGACTTCAAGTAAGTGACTGGGTGACGTCACAGCGGTTTTGGAGCTTGGTTGGAGTTGGCACAGTAGGAATGCGAGAGAAAACATGCTCCGCTTCGATACAAGCCTTGCCGTGCACACTTACCACTGGTCTGACCTTTACTATTCCATTTCCACTGTCATTGAAATGCCTGCAGGATCGCTGATGTTTATTTTTGTGATTTTATTTTTGAAACTTTAATTATTGATTGACCTTTTTGTTTCTTTTGCCTCCTTTTTCCTCCTGGTCTGTGTCTGCTTGCGCTGGACATCTCCATAGGAGAGTTTTCAGGTGTGTATCTCTCCTCTGATTGGTGTGTTTGTGTTGGTGCTGTACACATTGTCATAGTCCTTTTTGGCCTGTGTGTAACGCCGTCCGCCCTTCCCCAGAATCCTGGTGAAGTTGCAGTCTTCCAAAATTAAGGTTAGGGTGACTAAGGTCACTTCTTCAACCTGACCGAATAAAGGCAACATGGCCGTCTGGGACGGAAATAGGGATGGAATACTTGAAGATCTGAAGGCATGCCAATAATAAGTGCAAGAGTTTTGATTTTGACCTTTATCGTACAAGGGCTAGCTTTGTGATCCCAGTTCAGGTATTGTGATTGGTCAACTTGGCCAACTAGGCATTGACAAACCCCCCAAATTATCTCTTTAAACACATACAGTGCCTCGCCCAGAAAACGCGGAATTCAAAACGGTTAACTCTTCGCCCACAAAAGCGAAACGCCGAAGATGCCGGAAATCTGAAATAAAAACAGGAAATGGTGGAAATTCCCGGCTACGCCTGGCAGCTCCTGAGGCGGGGGGGGGGGGGGGAATAGTTGGCGTCTCAAGTCGGTGACCTCCCGGCCGACGGGAAGGGCCGTCACTCTGTTTCCTTCCTCGCAGAAGCTGCCCGACCAGCTGAGCATTTCCAGAATTCTCTGCTTTAGTTTGAAGTTTTCCTTAGTTTGAGTGAGGATATTGTATCTAATTTTGCTGGAATGGGAGGAAAGTATTCAACTTGGGACAACGATCTTGGATTGCAGCTGTGTGAAATACTCACCATAACGCCCTCCCCACCCGCAATATTCCTTGCAGATCAAAACAAAACCAGAAAGGGCGGCACAGTGGTTGGCGTTTCTGCCTCACGGTGCCGAGGTCCCGGGTTCGATCCCGGCCCTGGGCCACTGTCCGTGTGGAGTTTGCACATTCGCCCCGTGTTTGCGTAGGTTTCGCCCCCACAGCCCAAGGATGTGTAGTGTGGGTGGATTGGCCACGCTAAATTGCCTCTTAATTGGAAAGAATGAATTGGGTACTCTAAAATAAAATTAAAAAAAACATGAAATTGCATCTCACATTTTTGATTTGACTTGAATGGATTTAACACCATGCCGAAGGCCGGAGGATGTGCAGGTGCAGTAATTTTCTACACTTGCAAAGCAAAGAAGACTTTCCCATTAAAAATCCTGTTGAACCTTGTACATTTTGTCCTGAGGAAAAGCTAGCGCAAGAAGCTGGCGCATCCCTTTAGGAACATCCATCCCCCCCGGTTGTTGCCTCTTCCCAGAACGCCTATTCAATATCGTCCAAAACTTCTTCAGAGCTGCTCCGCATTTTCCACAATTGTAACTTCGCTGAAAGCTACAAACCGGATTCCTCACACGTTTCTGGAAATGTTGCGGCAGTGGGAGCGACTCTGAGCAAATGCCCGGCCAATATTCCAGTCACTGAGTATTTCTGGCGAATAATAATAATCTTTATTAGTATCACAAGTAGGCTTACACTAACACTGCAATGAAGTTACTGTGAAAAGCCCCTAGTCGCCACATTCCGGCGCCTGTTCGGGTACACGGAGGGAGAATTCAGAATGTCCAATTCACCTAACAAGCACGTCTTTCGGGAATTGTGGGAGGAAACCGGAGCATCCGGAGGAAACCCACGCAGACACGGGGAGAACGTGCAGACTACACACAGACAGTGACCCAAGCCGGGAATCGAACCTGGGACCCTGTGAGCTGTGAAGCAACAGTGCTAACCACTATGCCACCGTACCGCCTAATTGCCATGTTTGCTAATTTAAGTTGCCCTTCCCGGATATGTTCTGGGTGGAATTAGTCAATCTGGGCCTGTGTGCCAAACTGATTCCTGGCGTGTTGACAGCCTGTTTTATACATCACTCCCATTTTCCTTTCCATCGCAGCCAGGTGCAGGAATGGGCAGCCGATTTGCTGATGAGCCCATCTTGCACAACTGTTCCCCCCCCCGCCCCCCCACACCCACCCACACACCCTCCCCCCCCAACAACCCCCACACAATGTATCTTGGGTAAAGTTGCAGTTGCCGGACATTGCATTTTGTGAACCCCCCCCCCCCCCCCCAGTGATTGGTGCATTTAGCAAAACTGTGGGGGCGGAATTCATTTGATTTGCCTCACGAGGTGTATTGCAGTGCAGCAGAGGTTTATCAGCAGTCAGCTCTGTATGAAGGCTGACAAACAAGTGAACTGGTGCATAATCGCTTCTTTTTCTCTCTTTTTTGCACCCCTCCCTTAACGGACCGCCCTCTTAGTACGTGATGATTTCTTCGGTAAGGTTCCTGCCGCCATTTGCCCTCTTCTTTCTTTCATACATTTTCATCCACTTTTGGAGTTTTTTTCCTTTGCTTTTCGTAGCGTAGTGAACGCCTGGGAAACGGAGCTGCTTGCATTTCCCCAACCCCTCCTGGTTTGGTTGTCTTTGCATTCCTAGTTTGTGATGTATCACTGCTGTTGGCTGATTGGCTCCTTTTGTTCACCTATTACTTTGATTCCCAAATTTTCGATTAATTTTTAGATAGATTAAGGATGATGTTGCCCTGGATGTTTAAATATTAAGTCCATCAGACTGCCCTTAAACCGATCATTTGGTTGACAGATATTTGAGTAACTTGATTAAAATCCAACGCTGATCACTCCTGTGCAGTTATTTTGAATCCAATTTTTGACAGAGACGAATAAAAGGAAGTTTGCTGGTTATTGTTGAACGAAATCAGTTTGCCCTGACTGACAGTAATTGGAATCTAAAATGGCGTTGGCTTAACAATGTGTGACGCTGCCTCCGACTGCTGGAAGCACCTGTCAGTCTCGACGGCAACCAACATTTGCCTTCACTTTGAGAATAAAACAGGAAACATTCTTTAACCAAAAGGTGTGGTTTAGTTTCGCCGCCAAGGTTAGCGGATGGCGGAGTTAGATGGTCAGGTGGTTCGATGTTTCAAATGGTGTCCGGAATTTGTGCACTGCTTTTATAAAAAACAAAAAGTTCCAATAGTGCCAGTGAATGAGATGTGGTTCAAGGGGATGTTCCTCAGTAGGAAACACGGGGAAAGAATGTTGATGGTTCTTGATTGTTGCAGGCGAGGCTTCCCTAGGACACCCACAGTGGCATGTGATCTGCCTCAGAGCCAAGTGTTAAACCCGGAGCATTGAGTGAATGTGCGGCGTCACTTTATGATCTTATACAAGTGGCAGATGTTTTGAAACCGTGTAGTAGAGATCTGCCGTGACTGAGATTCGAAACCACGCTCGTCAAAAGGACGTTTTCTTTACTTGGGCAAAACATTTTTATTTTTAAGGGAGCTTGGTTTCGAAATAATTCTGTTTTTAAAGCAGGAAGCGTTTTGGTTTGTTTTGCGTGGACTGTATGAGAACCAGCAATCGGTTTTGTGTTTCTGGATTGGGGGTCGATGAGAAGGTAGCGGGCTCCCAGGTGCGGGGCTCAGCTCCTCAGGAACGCCCCAGATTCAGCCCTCATTCTTAATTAATCATAATTAGAGGGAGATTGAGGCAGTCGCTGAGTGGGTTTCGATAAAGAAATGATGCAGGGACCTAATTTGACCTCTTAACGGTAAAACATGGCACGTAATCAGGTCACTCTGGGTTTTGCAGTGTGTTTTTTGAACTGCGTATTCCGGCACTTTGGACTTCCATCGGCTGTGACAAAATATAACTGGCCCGTTCGTTGTAAGGCTTAATGCTTGTTTATACCAGAAACGCTCGTTTGATTTAATTCCTTGACCGCCGGGAATTCTTACTGCCCGTAACAATTACTTTTATAATTTATGGTTTCAGTAAAGTTTATTTTTACATATCCAAGTTGAGGAATTCTGGTGTTAGTTAAAAGAACATTTCTAACAAGGTATCCAGTGGTTGGCGTTTATGTCCTCAGCTCAGACAGAATATACAGATGCAAAGTAAAGCTCTCGGTATTATAGTCTTCCTTTAGCTCTCCCTCTGTAGAAGGATCCTTGCTGCTCCTGTGCAACAAGAACTGTTCTAATTTTCATGTTACTGTTGCTATATCTTTGAATGAGATTTCTAATTGATTGGATTGTGACTGCAGACTCATTATTGCGCACAATTCTGGTCGCCACACTACCAGAGGGATGTGGAGGCTTTGGAGAAGGTGCAGAGGAGGTTTACCAGGATGTTGCCTGGTCTGGAGGGTGTTAGCTATGCGGAGAGGCTGAATAGACACGGACTGTTTTCATTAGAACGACGGAGGTTGAGGGGTGACCTGATAGAGGTCTACAATATTATGAGGGTCATGGATAGAGTGGATGGGCAGGCACTCTTTCCCAGGGTGGATGGGTCAGTCACCAGGGGGCATAGTTTTAAGGTCCGTGGGGCAAAGTTTAGAGGAGATGAACGAGGCAGGTTTTTTAATACAGAGGGTGGTGAGTGCCTGGAACGCGTTGCCAAGGGAGGTTGTGGAAGCAGATACATTAACGCCGTTCAAAAGGCATCTTGACAAATACATGGACAGGATGGGTATAGAGGGACACGGCACAAGGAAGTGCTGAGGGTTTTGGCCAAGCGTGGTATCATGACCGGTACAAGATTGGAGGGCCGAAATGCCTGTTCCTTTGGCTGTATTGTTGTTTGTTCTTTTATTTTATAATGATTGGAGAGGAGAGAGGACTGAGACTCTGCAATTCTGTGGTTAACTAGGGGGGATTAAACCCAAGACCTCTGAATTGGGAATGCAGTTTGCTAATCCGCCACTAGTCATGGTTTAGCAGAATGGTGAAAATGAGAGAGAGAATGTTTTGTCTCCTTGTTAATTCATTAATACCAGAAGAGTTGTGGAAATTTGTTTGCTATTTTAGTGAAGCTGTTAACCTGTTTATTTTACTTGTACTGATTGGTGCCTCTGCTAAAAATAGTGTTACAGGTGGAGTCAGGATGTCTCTTGTGAGTGGTCAGACTGCTCTTATAGAGGCCTTAGGTTCCATTGTACAAGAGGTGCTGGATGATCGGATTGAAAGATCTTTGAGGCAAAGATTCTCATGACTCTATTGCTGCCAGATGTTCTGTCCCCACGCAGTGGACACCCTGTGGGACTGCTGGGCTACAGGAGCACAACTGGAGTTTATGCATGGCCGAGGCTGTAGTTTCAAAGAGCGGCAATAACAGCCAGCTGCTGATACAGCCAATGTGACTGATTCAGTGGGCAGAGCCTTCTCATTGGTGCGTAGAATTGGGTAACAGCGCGGTAAGCAATGGTATTGAGGGGGGTGCCTCGGCCAGTGCAGCAGGAATGCCCTGGAACATTTTATTGGCTACAGTGGACAAAGAGGGTCTGAGAAGAGATTAGTGCAGACATTTAAGTAACCCTATACCACCCATGTGAGTGCTTGCTGCACCATTCTTTCTCAACAAGCAGCAGCATTGTTGTGGGTACCAGGGGTGGAATTACCGTCAGAAACCCCAGAACGATGGCGGGAATGGCTGCAGAGATTTCAGGGATTTGGAATGGACCATTTTTCATCCTTGGTAACCCATTACTGTTCATCCTTTTTCCAAAGAGAAGACCGCTTCTGCGCACATCTTCCGTGATTGTTTTCCCATTGCCTGTGTGTGGGGATGCTGTGGGGTTAATGCCTGATTCAGACGGGCCTTGTGCGAATAACAACTTGGCACTGCCACAGTTCCTTTAACATAGAAATATTTGCCCCAAGTCGCTCACGGAGCCAAAGGAGCTGCTGGGAAGGGTGATCAAGGTTTGTCCAAAGAGCTTGGGGGCGAATCCTCCATGTGAGAGACTCCACCGCTGATGTTGGGACTGAATCGCGAGTGTTCTACGTGGACGAAAGTGGTGGCAGTCACTGAGTGATTCGGGTCTTGTTAATGAGCTAGCACCGGCGTCACGCCTAGCTCACGCAATTCGAATACAGGCCCACCCGTGTCCCAGCCAAGGTGATGGCACTGGCTACGCTGGAGCACGCCCACCCGTTGGGGCTAGATGGTAGCTAGGTGGGTGGCCCGGCGAGGGGGGGGGGGGGCACCAATACAACCCATGGCAGTGGGCTCTCAGTGGCAGTCAACAGCGTGGGCAGCCGCATGGCTGACTTGCAGACTGCGGCAATGACGGCCTGTACCTGCCCCCCCCCCGACCCCACGGCCACCTCCTGAACTCCCCCCGCTAGCGGCATAACTGTCAGTACACTGTAGCGATGTTGGGCACTGCTTGTACCCCCTCCCGCACCCTCTGCAATCACGGCGCCTGTGTCCCGCTTTGGAATACCACACGTCAACCTTGCTCTTGGCAGAGGCGGACCATCGCGAGTCGGGCCCATTAATGATAGGCCAACGGCCTTGACTGTACAATCTGTATGCCCACACCGACGTGTGGCGCGGAACGCATTCACGCCGCTGCCGAGGCATTCCGTTTGGCGCCCGGCGCCAACCTTGACTTTCGGCCAAATTCACCACCCAATCGCGTTTCGAGATTCCGGCATCGGCTGACAAAGAATCCCGCCCCAGGGATTTTAGGAAGAGAGGAAGGCGGAGGGGAGGAGATTTTTAAGGGGGGAATCTCCAGACTTCTAAAAGATTGCCTGCTCCTGAACTAGCAATAATCCCTCAGCCCGTGAAAAGGAGACAGTCTTAATGCTGATGTGTCCTGTCGGCCTCAAACTCTTCCAGCATTTCCTGATGAGCCCGTGTTGTAATTGTGGATAGTGAAAGATAGTGAAGGGAAGCACAGTGGTCAGCACAGTTGCATCTCAGCTCCAGGGTCCAGGTTCGATTCCCGCTTGGGTCACCGTCTGTGTGTAGTCTGCACGTTCTCCCCGTGTCTGCGTGGGTTTCCTCCGGCTGCTCCGGTTTCCTCCCACAAGTCCCGAAAAACATGCTTGTTAGGTGAATTGGACATTCCGAATTCTCCCTCAGTGTACCCGAACAGGCGCCGGAGTGTGGCGACTAGGGGGTTTTCACAGTAACATCATTGCAGTGTTAATGTAAGCCTACCTGTGACAATAAAGATTAGTATTAAAAGATAAAGGAGTTCCTGCAACACCCACCTGCTGCCACCTGGTGGGCAGTTACCATTGAGTCAGGTTTTATATCCGTCGCAATTTCTCAGCTTAATTAACACAATGTAAAGAGAATTGCTAATGCTGTCCACTGGAAATTATTATTAGTCTAAAATGTTTTAAATGATCTCGTAATTGAAATTAAACATTCGGAATTAAACAGCACTGCAAAGCTTTGTGAAATTTAATTAAGCAATTCTTTGAATTATCAGAATAAGTTACAATAAATTATCACCGATTGAGAGATCAGGAGAATACATGGAGCTGGATTTTACAGGGGCACTGCAGTTCCTGCAGCACACCCCCTATTCCCCCAGACCCCTCTCTGCTAAAAGGTCAGGGGCTGAGAGGCTGCCCGCAATCCCGACAGCGGCCTGAGGCACCTTAGCGCTGGGCGTGGCTTTAGTAGCTATAAGGCGAGACCTCCGCCCCTGACTCGGGAGGAGATAGCCCCGGCCAACCGCATGGCCGGCAGTTCTGAAATCCCAGCAGTGCTAGTCAGGAGTGGTGACCACTTCTGAGACTACAAGCAGCCCCATCAACTCGAGGAACCGAGATAAGTCCGGGGTCAGAGTCTCGGCGAGGGCGTTGAGGGTAAGTGGGGTGGGTCAGAGGGTTAAAGCCGGGGGGGAGAAGGAGTGACTTTGAGGGGACGGTGCCTCTGATGGGGCCCATGACACTCGCAAAGGAGGTTGTCTCCGCCTCTTCTCCGACTCTGGAGCTGCTAGGCTACACACACGCATGGGCATCCTCGCTCCATGCGGAACAGCCAGCAGCGTGAAGGCCACCTTTCTTACAGGGCAGAAGGAGGCCATTCGGCCCATCAAGTCTGCATCTGCCCTTGGAACGAGCACCCTACCGTTGCCCCGTCTCCACCGTAACCCCACGTAAACCTTTTGGACACTAAGGGCAATTTATCATGGCCAATCCACCTAACCTGCACATCTTTGGACTGTGGGAGGAAACCGGAGCCCCTGGAGGAAACCCACGCACACACGGGGAGAACGTGCAGACTCCGCACAGACAGTGACCCAAGCCAGGAATCGAGCCTGGGACCCTGGAGCTGTGAAGCAACTGTGCTAACCACTGTGCTACCGTGTCGCCCAACTGTTTGGGACCAACTGTCTGCAAACCAGTTGGCAGAGGGGATGTCAAATCCAGCCCATTATTTGGGAAATGCAGATTATGGGGCAGAATCTTGTGGAGGTGACGGGGATCACTGACTGGAGAGCTGTCGGGAGCCCCACAACCCCTATTTTTGGGCAGTCCACATTTTCCACTCTCATTGGGCGGAGGGGGTGGGATCTGAGCCCCCCATCCTCTTGCCTGATGGAATGTAGATTCTCTCCACCATCTGGGTAGACCTCTGAGTTGGGAAGCAGTGATTAATGCACATCAAGCTCAGCTTGTTCGTAGACTCCAGGCAGGACGAAACCCGGCAGGAAGTCAAGTTCCTCATTCTGCGCTTCAAAGACCAAGAGAGCAAAATTAATAGAAACCTTGACCATAGTAATAAAGTAGAGAGTGACAGGAAATGTTGTGAGGCGAGAAGCTGGGGCTGGGATGGGGCGTTCGGGGACCATGGGGTCAGGGGTAATTCAGACCTGGGCTTAACAGAGTGGCAATAGTTCTTCAAAGAGAGAGAAATTTTTTGACGTTGAAGAAGAAATTGAACTTCGAGCTAGCTCTCACAATGAAGGAATTCTGTTTCAGGTCAGAGACCAGTGTGAATGGGGATTGACTCTAAGGCCAACATTTGTATGGCCATCACTGAGGGACATGAGGAAATGAAGAATTGAAAGTAACATCTTTTGCTCATTTGGAGGGCAGGTGATAACATGCTCTGGTTTTGAATAAAAGTCTGTTTCTGAGCCATTACGCTGCAAGAGGTTTGGGCATGTGGTCACCAAAGGAGGTTGATGAATCTTTGGCAAAGGGGTGAATACAGTCATTGCTATGAAGGAATTATGGCATCAACTGCAGGTCAGATACAATGACACAAGAGCAAACTAGACTCTTATGGTGGTTTTGATGGGAAAGCACCTTTGAAAGAAGTGCAAACACGTTGCCTGTATTCTTTGAGACATTTGACGCTTGCAGAATGTCCAAGACAATGAATGCTGTGCTTTGCACCACAATGCAGCTAGGATGGGTCTGAAAAGCTCTGCAAGCCTGACCTATTGCACAGAAATGTCCAGTGTCCCTTCGTTACAACAGTGAACCCAGTTCAAATATGCTTCACTGGCTGTGAATTGCTTTGGGAGGTGTCCTGACATCATGAAAGATGCTATATAATTGTGTCCAGTTCTGGCCGCCTCATTATAGGAAGGATGTGGATGCTTTGGAGAGGGTACAGAGGAGATTTACCAGGATGCTGCCTGGATTGGAGGGCATGTCTTATGAAGAAAGGTTGAGGGAGCTAGGGCTTTTCTCACTGGAGTGAAGAAAGAAGAGAGGTGACTTGATAGAGGTGCACAAGCTGATGAGAGGCGTGGATAGAGTGGATAGCCAGAGACATTTCCCCAGGGTGGAAATGGCTGTCACAAGAACATAGAAAATACAGCACAGAACAGGCCCTTCGGCCCACGATGTTGTGGGACATAAGGGGACATAATTTTAAGGTGATTGGAGGAAGGTATAGGCGAGATGTCAGAGGTAGGTTCTTTACACAGAGAGTGGGGCTGCGTAGAATGCACCGCCAGCAGAGGAGGTGGAGTCAGAGTCATTAGGGACATTTAAGCGACTCTTTGACAGGCACATGGACAGTAGCAAATTGAAGGGGTGTAGGTTAGGTTGCTCTTGGATTAGGATAAGTGGTCGGCACAACATCGTGGGCCGAAGGGCCTGGACTGTTCTATGTTTTATAAATGCAAGTCTTTTCCGATGTAGAATGTGGGACACTTCTGCAGTCCCATCAGTTTCTCCCCAAATTTGTCAAGCTCAGAAAGTGCACCGAATGCAGGGGCCATGGAACGTGCACTGTTGGGCGGCACGGTGGCACAGTGGTTGACACTGCTGCCTCACAGTGCCAGCGACCTGGGTTCAATTCCGGCCTCAGGTCACTGTCTGTGCAGAGTCTGCACGTTCTCCCCGTGTCTGCGTGGGTTTCCTCCGGGTGCTCCGGTTTCCTCCCACAGTCCAAAGATGTGCATGTTTGGTGGGTTGGCCATGCTCAATTGGCCCTTAGTGTCCAGGGATGTGCAGGTTCGATTATGGGGATGGGTAGAGAGCTCATTTGAAGGGTTGATGCCGATTTGAAGGCCGAATGGCCTCCTTCTGCACTCTATGGAGCGTGAGGTCACTCAATAAATTCCAAAAATACCTGATGCCTATTATAAATTCAGACTGTGTGAACATGCATCTGCTGTGTCAACTTTGCCTAATTGTTCCCAGCACTAATTATCACGACTAGATGAGCACTTGAAATGCCATAGCATACGAGGCTGCGGACCAAGTGTAGGGATTCTATGAAAGTGCAAACAATAGTGAGAGATGTCCTGAATTCCAGAAGTGTAAAATCTAGATGACCAGGGCACCTGTACTAAAAACCGTATTACTGGCCAGGTAGGGTCAGTCCGCACTTGCACAGTGACGGATAACTTGAGAGTTGACAGCAGCTTCCAAAACTTTCCAAACTGCTGAAGTAAGATCAGCAGAAGCAAAAGAGAAGGACAATTGGACTGTTTCTAAGAGAGGCTAAAGAGATGGCCCAGGATAGCAATACGTCTGGAGACACGCACCTTAAGAATGATGGTGTTCATGTGTTTTGGTCCAGAGATTAGAGTACAGAGAGCAGAAGATGTGACATTCCCAGTGTGAATCAGACTTCACATGTTGAGCTGTCCGTGAGTGTTTGAATAAGAGAAAATGTTCAAGAGGAAATGGAAAGAAAAATGGATTGCTAACTCATAAGAGCTCTTGAATCCTCCCCAGCCGTTGAAGAAATAAGGTTAGAAGTGCAGGAAAGTTAGCCAATGTGTGTTAAAATGGACAGCATTAGCAGGGAGGTGAGCGGGTAGTGAAGATCAAGGAGAGCAGGGGGGCGAGCGGGTGGTGAAGATCAAGGAGAAATGGGAAGCGGAGTTGGGAATGGAGATCAATGGGGGAGTATGGAGTGAGGCACTACGAAGGGTAAACGGGACCTCCTCTTGTGCAAGGATGAGCCTGATACAGTTTAAGGTGGTGCACAGGGTGCATATGACTCGGGTGAGAATGAGTGGGTTATTTCAGGGGGTAGCAGATGAGTGTGAGAGGTGTGGGCGGGGGCCAGCGAATCATGCGCACATGTTTTGGGGTTGTGAAAAATTGGGAAGATTCTGGGCGGGAGTGTTCGCGGTCTTAGCCAGGATAGTGGAGGAGGGAGTGGACCCGGACCCTTTGGTGGCGATATTTGGGGTTTCAGAGAAGCCGGAGCTCATGGAGAGGAGGAAGGCCGATGTCTTGGCCTTCGCCTCTCTGATTGCACGGCGACGAATTTTGCTGGAGTGGCGGTCGGCATCGCCACTGGGGGGGTAGCAGCTTGGTTGGGTGACCTGTACGACTTCCTGCGGTTAGAGAAGATAAAGTCTGAGTTAAAGTGTTCAGCAGGGGAGTTTGAGAAAAGGTGGGGGATGTTTGTGACCGTGTTTGAGGAGCTGTTCGTCGCAGGGGGGTGGGTGATGGGAAGGGGGTGGGGGTGGGGGTGGGGGGGGGGGGGGGGGGGGGTGAAAAAGGAGAAAAATCTGTACAAACTGTATAGTTGATTGTTGGGAATAATGTTTCCCGGGGTGTTTGTTTGCTGGAACCTACATTGATACAAGTTTGAATAAAATGCGTTTAAAAATAGAGAGCATCATTTCCATTCGGTAATGTCTGTAAATGACAAGACAAGAAGCTTCAGATAATCCAGTTATTGTTGCAGAGTGCGAGGAGACATGAGACATATTAGGATATGGAAACCGTCTGTCATTGCCAAACCAGAGCAACAGACTGACTAGCCGGCCATGTTGTAGTCCGGTGCATGAGCATTACTTTATTTTCTGATTTTCCCTGTCCAACTTGTTGCATATTCTGTTAATAAACCACAGCACATTTTTTAGATCATTGCTTTTCCCTTTTGGGTTCAGGCCCCTGTTTCCATTGAGAGTGGAAGGGGAGCTGACAACGCCGTGTAAAAAAGCCACGTGTCCACCCTTGCATTCTTTTTTCTTTATTCTTTCATGGGATAGGGGCATCTCTGGCAAGGCCAGCATTTGTTGCCCATCCCTAATTGCCTTTTGAGCTGAGTGGCTTGTGAAGAGTCGACCACCTCGCTGTGGGTCTGGAGTCACATGTAGGCCAGACCAGGGTAAGGGCGGCAGATTTCCTTCCCGAAAGCGTGAGGTCACTCGATACATTCCAAAAATACCTGTTGCCCATCATAAATTGAGACTGTCGTGCATCTGCTGTGTCAACTTTGCCTAATTGTTTCCAGCAACAATTATCGCAACATTTAAGAAGTGTTTAGATGAGCACCTGAAAGGCTATTGCATACGAGGCTGCGGACCACGTGTTGGAAGATGGGATGAGAATAGAGAGGTGTTTGATGGCCGACACAGGCAGAATGGGCCGAAGGGCCTGTTTCTGTGCTGTACAAACTCTAAGACTGTTTTACGCCTCATCCACTCTCACTAGGAAAGAGGAACAGCAATTAAATGACTTGCAGTTCACAAGAGTGTTGGAAGCACTTGCTTTGCTCACTTTGGCCCGACTGCGAGGCAAGTACTTGGCAAAACTAGTGTAATGAAGGAAGAAAAATATAGAAAGACCTCAAAGGTCGACGTTGCTCGTGATCAATGATGCTAATAACATCAGAAAGTAAACTCCGAGTAGAAGCAGAGATTATATAATAAAATAGACATAATTTCAGATCTTGTATCTTCTCCCATCACTACAACGCTCGCATCTACTTTTGCAACATCATCTGCCACTGTCCCTACCTCAGACTTAAGAGTGGGAATTGTGTGGGTTGCTATAAAAGGCCGCAGGTTGCCATAGCCTCATCCCGTTCGCTCCTTGCAATTTCTGCCAGCTCCCTTTGCCCAAAAGATCAGAAGTTTAGTTTCAGATTTGATCTTGTATGGCGACGAGGACCGTTTCTGTTAAGCAAAGGAGGTGCGAGGTCCTCGCCATTGGGAACTCCCTGAAAAGGACTTCATTGGGTCTTTGGCTGCCTGGTTTCCGTTGCCTCCCACCCCTATACCCTTGGATTGTGGCAGAGGCAGTCAGCGAACTTCCCTGCTTGTGTGGAAAGAGTAGAATCAAGGGTGGTTCTACCAGGGTGGGAATTGAAAGAGGGGCCCCTTCGTCTGGAAGAAAATCCAGTACTAGATATCCTCTGGAATTCATCTTTTTGTATGTTCTCCTCTGACTTTGCCCGATGATTGTTAACAAAGGCTTTAGCTGCCTGGACCATCCTGAGGAGCTTCCTCCCTCTCGTTCTCTGCCTCTTCATCTCTCCCTTTCTGAAACCCTGTAACCCATCTTCTCAACCGAGTTTTTCATTACCGTCGCTAATTCCTCATGGCCCTGTTGGATTCCTGTACGTTTCCTGTGCAGTGACTTGAAGCACTTTTACATTTTATAAATGGAAGTTGCCATTGTCGGTCAGTTAGCCTCCGACACTTAAACACGTGAGGCATAACTGATTGTCCGCTTGCTGGAGAACTGCTACTGTCCTTGAAATTATATCACTGTGTGAATCACATCGAAAGGAGGCAAAAGGACATAACCCCCCCCCCCCCCCCCCCTCCCCGGAACTTTTGCTGGGCTATTTGTTAAATGTTGCCGTTTAGCAGCTGGTTAAATGACTGACAGAATCCCACAGAATGATATTTAACCGCGAGGCTGTAGGGGCCACTGGGGTGCATGTGCCTTCTAAGATTCACCTGCGACTGGAGGTTTGACTTCCATTCACGCTTATTCACCGCAGCCCCAGTGTGACTGAACATGTGCGTTTATATATGACGAAGGATTTCACACATCATACTTTCTACCGCAGCATTTAGTTCAACAGTGACGAGCTAGACATAATGTTGAATGAAATACCCATTTTTGTTTTTATTTGTGTGTGTGTGTGTGTGTATACATAGTGTGTATGTGTGTATCCGTGTCTGTCTACCTACATTAATAGTTTGAAGAACCTATGCACAGATACTGAATGAAAACCACTTATGCCTCTTCCAGGAATGGGAAAGGAGGTTGAAAATCTCATCATGGAGAACACCCAGCTTTTGGAAACCAAGTAAGGAAGACACTTTACTGTAAATATCTTCTCCTGCATGGGCTCGCCAAATTCCAAACAAATTCTTAGAATGTGCCGAATGCTGTCCGACATACTCGCTCTGTAATGACAGATCCTTGTCGTGTTCTTATTGAGATTCCAACGAATCAGAGCTCATTCTGATGATATGAGCAATGATGGTAACTTGTATCGTCATGCCATTTGTGCCAATACTCATGACAATGCTCATTGATGGTCCTCCAAATCCTGGTCATGCAAATTGTTACATTTTTGAGTTGGGTGTTGGAGGTACTTTTCTGAGGTTCAGTCTCTCGGCCTTCTCGATAAGTGAGTCCCCGCTCCCCATGTTCTGAATGTACTTTTCCCTGTCTAGTAGTGTGAGATTCCTCGTCAGTCCAGAGATGCAACATGTTTATTGTACTTGAACTTACTCACCTCCCCTCATGTGATCTTTTAAATGTGGTAGAACAAAGAACTTCATAGACAATAGCTGAGCGGTTTAAACTGCCAAACAGATTTATTGAGCAGCAAATGCGATTACGCACTGTAGATGTTCAAATCGCTACAGCCTTGACTATCCCTCCCTGCAGCACAAAACCCGAGCAGTCGTGTTTTCTCACTCACCTGCAACTTAAACCGGAATATTAACATTTTTATAGCAACTTGTAGCCAACCATCCAAAAAGATTCTCTCTGGCCCCTCCATTTATCTCTAAAGGCATCAGGTGGACTAGACTTATGGGCAAGATGGACTGAAAAATTAATTCCAAAAGTTGATGGGTGCAAATATTTCCTTCATATTAACCAAAGACAGGAGCAAATGTTCCTGGAATATGCTCAATACAGGGGCTGCTTTAGCACAGTGGGCTAAACCGCTGGCTTGTAATGCAGAACAAGGCCAGCAGCGCGGGTTCAATTCCCGTACCGGCTTTCCCGAACAGGTGCCGGAATGTGGCGACTAGGGGCTTTTCACTAACTTCATTGAAGCCTACTTGTGACAATACGCGATTATTATTATACTTTCTCAAATTTCTGCCACGCACATTGGATTGGGAAATTCAAACTTCCGGTGGGCAATTATCCTACACTGGGAGCTATACGATACTCCAATTTATAAAGAACAAAGAACAATATAGCACAGGATCAACCCTTTGGCCCTCCAAGCCTGTACCGGTCAATTTAAATCCTACCCATTTGGCTTCAGGTCCACTGGAACGTGCGGCAGGCACTGCACGTTTTTTTCCCCCGCCCGAGTCAGAAGGCTGGCCAATGAAGGGGCAGCTGCCTTGCACTGTAAATAAATAAATCCAAATATGATTGCCCCCCCCCCTCAGCCCCATACGACTTAGTACTCTACGCTAGTACTTGTCACAAGTCGGCTTCAATGAAGTTACTGTGAAAAGCCCCTAGTCGCCACAGCCCGGCGCCTGTTCAGGGAGGCCGGTACGGGAATTGAACCCTCGCTGCTGGCCTTGTTCTGCATTACAAGCCGGCTGTTTAGCCCACTGTGCTAAACCAGCCCCTGAATTTGGCGTTGCTGAAGCAAGTTGGCAGAATTTCCACGGATTTTCCGTGCTTCGGCACAAAGCCAATGAACCATGAAAGCGGGATGGGGAAGTTTGCATGCCCCAGTGGAGCTCGCCCTGATTTTTCCCCCCATTAATATTTTGCTCCCAGCTCGATGCCCTAACCATTCTTTGTATCCCAGTGCAATAAGATAAAAATTGTTTTGGGCTTTAATTCTAAAGTTATACTCCAGTTCTAATTTGGATTAAAATTTAAGAGCAGCCTGAATCTTAGTGCAATTAGCACTCAAACTTCAAAGTTTATTTACTTCATTATTAAAGCATTGAGGTGAGAGGCGAGAGTAAAAACAAAAAGTGCAAGAAAATCTCAGCCGGCCTGGCAGCGTCCCTGCAGAGACTAACCCGAGTTAATGTTTCCGGTCCATTATGACTTCTTCGGAGGGGCAATTTTAGATTGGCCAATCCACCGACCGTGCACGTCTTTGGGTTGTGGGGGCGAAACCCACGCAGTCACCGGGAGAATGTGCAAACTCCACACGGACAGTGACCGGGAGCCGGGATTGAACCCGGGGCCTCGGCGCCGTGAGGCAGCACGACATTACTACTTTTGAAGAATTCTGTCATGGGACATGCGCATTGTTGGCAAGGCCAGCATTTGTTGCCCATCCCGAATTGACCTTGAACTGAGTGGCTCGCTGGGCCATTTCGGAGGGCAGTTAAGAGTCAACCACATCGCTGTGGGCCTGGAGTCACCTGTAGGCCAGACCGGGTAAGGACGGCAGATTTCCTACCCTAAAGGGCATTAGTGAACCAGATGGGCTTTTACGAGAATCAGCGATAACTTTATGGTCATCACTACCGAGACTAACTTTAAATTCCAGATTTATTAATTAATTTGATTTAAATTCCACCAGCTGCCGTGGTGGGATTTGAATCCCTCTTCCCAGAGCATTAACCTGGGTCTCTGGATTACACTAACATTATGCCGCCATCTCCCCCAGAGGGAGGGGGACAAGTGTCGCATTTTGAAAGAAGTGTAGAAATGACAAAGCGGGACCTGAAATTTCAGAAACTGGAAGCGCTAAAAAACAGTTCGGTCCATTAGCCTCCTTTGCCGAGGCTGGGGGGGGGGGGGATAAGGAGTGACGGGCCTAAATGAGGCGGAAGGGTCCCGTAGATGCATGTACCAGACTGCAGGCGGTGGTACTGCATGAGATACCAGCGAGGAGGGGGTCTCCCCAAGACCATCCCAAGCACCATTCCATGGTCAGTCTTACAATTTAACTGCACCTTCTTGTTGTAAGTCATTCCGACCACTACAGGCTCTCCCTGTGTTTACTAAGGTATGCTAAGCTTTTCTCGAGCATGGTTTTAACTGAATTAAGAGAATATTCCCGGGCACTTATTCCTTTAAAGGAGATTTTCTGCTCAGCTTTTGACCTGCGTTATAAATGGAGATGGGAATTTTTGGCATTCGGCGCATTTACTTTAATTGAAGGTGATATCACTCAGCGGCTTTGATTGCATTTGTAGGAATGCTCTGAACATTGTGAAGGATGACCTGATTGCAAAGGTCGACGAGCTGTCAAGTGAGCAGGAGGTGTTGAAGGGGGAGCTGGAGACTGTCAAACAAGCCAAAGTCAAGGTTGAGAACCGACTGAAGGAGCTGGAGGAAGAACTGAAACGGTGAGAGAGTGCAGAATGACCCATTATTGGGCCTGTCCTTTTCAGTAGCGGGATCTGTTTGGTGTGTGGGGCATGTGCTCCATTGAAAGCTCTTATTTGAACTAGCTGACATGTGAAATCCCAAGTGTGCATGTTGTCTGCAATTACCAGCGATGCATTTAGGCGGAGCTGTGACTGAATATGAATCAGGAGCCGCAGTCGTACTCTCAGTCCCTTGGACTTGCTCCGCCGTTCAATAAGGTCATGGCTGATCCAGATTTTACCGTCAAGGCTCGTGAGGCAGCACCTTCAGAACCATGACCACCGCCATCTAGAAGGCCGAGGGCAGCAGATGCCTGGGAATCTCACCGCCTGGAGGTTCCCCTCCAAGCCACTTGCAAATATATCGCCGCTCCTTCACTGTCACTGGGAGCAAATCCTGGAGCTCCCTCCCTAACAGCACTGTGGGTGTGCCCACACCACATAGACTGCAGCGGTTCAAGAAGGCAGCTCACCACCACCTCCTCATGGGCAATTGGGGATGGAACAAATGCTGGCCCAGCCAACGAAGCCCACGTCTTTTGAAAGAATAAAAAAGTTCTCCGGAACAACTTCCGTTAATTTGTGGCGGTTTTTTCAGGGAGTTTCCCGCCGGCAATGCCAGCGGGTTTCCCTCCGCTAGTCAATGACACGTGGTCATTTTGGCCCTGGGGAGGTTCTCACCGGTTTAGCCCATGCTTCGGGCTGGATTCTTCCACCCCCACTCGCCGCAAGAACGCCAATGGCGAGACACGGACAATGGAGAAGTCCATTGAACTCGGGCGGGATTCTCCGGTCGTCGGGGGACGTGGCCGGAAAATCCCACCCTTAGAATTTTTTTTTTAGCACCGGGGACCTGAACTTGGCGATCGGGCCGCCATTTTGAAAGGGTGCCCCAATGTCTAAGTGAGCTTGCACCCCCCCACTCATGGGCAATGTGACCCCCCCAACACATGAGCACTACCCCACACCCCCCCCCCAAGAGAGGACACCCTGCTTTGGGGTCCCTGGGGCCCCCCCTCTTCAAGCCCCCCCGAGCCCCTATTACAGCACCCCCTCCCTTCCAGAACTCCTACCCATCCCCTTCCAACCTCACAGAGGCCCCTACTTACCTTCCAACCTCTACGCCACCCTCCTTTCATGGGCGTGGCCCCCCTACCCCCTGGCCCTTGACAGTGCCACACTGGCCCCTGAGCAGCGCTCTTGCCAGCCTGGCGGTGCCATCCAGGCACCTTGGCAGTGACAGGGTGTCAGTGTCAAGGTGCCAGCGCGCGCAAGGTGCCCGCGTTCCAGGAGGCTGGCCAGGGAGCTACCCTGCACTCACTGTCCGGTGGATCTTCCCACTTCAGTGTCTTCGAGGAGGTCCAAATTCTTTCGTCAATGGTGGGTGAGTTATGTTTGGACATTTTCTTTGGGGGGGCAGCACGGTGGCGCAGTGGGTTAGCCCTGCTGCCTCACGGCGCTGAGGTCCCAGGTTCGATCCCGGCTCTGAATCACTGTCCGTGTGAAATTTGCACATTCTCCCCGTGTTTGCGTGGGTTTCACCCCCACAACTCCAAGATGTGCAGGGTAGGTGGATTGGCCACGCTCAATTGCCCCTTAATTGAAAAAAATTAATTTGGTACACTAAATTTATTTTTAAACATGTTTGGACATTTTGAAAGCTCCGGATACAAATATCTGGCGGGACATGAGCATTCCAGTCCGTCCTGCCGCGCGATATGTCGGGGGACCCCCCCCGACTGCATAATTAATTAGGCCGGGGGCGTGCAATAATTTGTAAATTCCTGGAGGCCTCCACGTCAGGAAACACCCCTTGTCCCTGTCCCACCACGGAACTTAGTCTCGGACAGGAAAATTCTGCCCTATGATTTAACAAAAGTGTTTTTATTTCTCTTTATATTGTCTTAGATTAAAAACTTCACTCTAGTTCTGTTGCAACTTGAGTGAAAACTGTGTAACCTTTGCATTCCTGGGAGTGACTGCAAGCCATGACTGCCGTGTGTTTAAATATGATTCAGCACCAGGGACCCAACGGTTTCCAGTCCATTATTTTCGTCGGTAATCTGAATAGATCAGAATGAGTAAGGAAAGTAGCGTTTTCCCCATCTAGCTGTGATCACTGACTTCTAGTACCATTAGATCAGCCTTTCCCTATTTCTAATGCACCTTCATGTTTTCTAGGGTTAAATCAGAAGCTATCGTGGCCATGAATAACAAAGAGGGTAAAGAGGAGCTGGAGGACGTGAGTGTAAGTTCTCCATACTGTGTACTGGATTGTCAGTGCTTGTTCAGCCACATAATAATAGTTTCAGTAGCACAATAAGAAAAGTTTTATTAGTTACAGCTGATTGAGCATATTCATTGGCCAAGAAAGTACATTGTTAACCCACGCTTTGTATGCACAACTGATGATGGTGACTATTATGTTCAGGCGCTGGTAAGAGTTATGTTCCAACTTCCTTTGGGATGTGCAATCAAGTGCAGGACACCTTGTGGCGCAATGGTAGCACCCCTAGTCTTGGGCCAGAAGATTCAGGTTTAAGCCCTGGTTGCAGAAGACGCGTTTGTTTATCAGCCTGTAAATCCTTCCCATATGCCTGATGGCAAGTGGTAATAGCAGGAGAGTTTCTTAATTGGCCATTCTGCAGAAGGCCACAGCAAACCATCGCAGTACCGTGCCAAGTATCCATGGTCACCAACATGGCCATGGTACCTGAAGGACGAACCCAGTGCAAGAATCACCCGACTCTTGAGCCTCTTACGACATCTCAATTTCTTTTTAAAAATGTGTTCATCGGTTGTGGGGTCGGGGACAGCATTTGTTGTCCGGCCCTAGCTGCCCTTCCACTGAGTGGCTTGCTTAGCCATTTCAGGGGGTACCCACATTGCAGCGGACCTGTAGTCACATGTAGGCCACACCCGGCAGATTTCCTTCTCTAAAGGACATTAGTGAACCAGATGGGTTTTTGTGACAATGGTTTCATGGCCATCATTAGACTTTTAATGCCAGCTTTCTACCCCACCAGGGCAGAACCCAAGTCTCCAGCGCATTGCCCTGGGTCTTGGGATTACTGGTCCAGCCCAGTTCCAGTTGTACAGCAAGATAAATTCATATAGGATAAGATCTAGGATCCTTCAGAAAGAAACAGATCACAAAGCATTTTACCCCAACAGCAAACACAGCCTAGATCTGAGCAAAATAGTAATATGTGGTGAGATTTTCCTGTGATTTGTTGACCTATCTTCTTCCAGCTGCATGAACAACAATGAAATTGAGATTCCTGGATCTGAATATTGAGCTGCATAGGTAGTGGAGTCCATTGGAGTTCTTCTCTGTACAGTAATACTGTCCCTTGTTGTAGGGTCTTTGTTTGGTCCCTTTATCACTACAGTGTTCTCCTTCAACCATAAGGCAGGGAGGGTCTGAGCCTAGACTTTGCTGAGGTGACAGAGACGCAGTGGTAATGTCACTGGACTGGTAATCCAGACAGCTGGTGTAATTTAAACTCTATTAATAAATCTGGAATATAAAGCTCATCGCAGTAATGGTGACCAGGGGGCAGCACGGTGACACAGTGGCTAGCACTGCTGCCTCGCAGCATCGGAGACCTGGGTTCGATTCCCCGCTGGGTCACTGTCTGCGCCGAGTCTGCACGTCCTCCCCGTGTCTGCGTGGGTTTCCTCCGGGTGCTCCGGTTTCCTCCCACAGTCCAATGATGTGCAGGTTAGGTGGATTGGCCATGATCAATTGCCCCTTAGTTGTGCAGGTTAGGTGGGATAGGGCAGGATAGTGGGCCTAGTTAGGGCACTCCTGCAGAGGGTCGGTGCAGACTCGATGGGCCGAATGGCATCCTTGTGCACTGTAGGAAATCTGTGACTTCTATAATAAAAGCAAAATCCTGGAAAAGCACAGCAGGTTTGGCAGCATCTGCAGAGAGAGCGAGAGAGCGATTTTGATTATTCAGACTAATTAACATTTTGATATATTCAAAAAAGTCGAGTCTGCCACATTAGATATCTACTTGAGATAGGTTTGTGCAATTAGTGCATGTTTGAGATCCCGGCATTCTACAGCGCAGCCTCTGGCTACTCCTGCATCCAAACAGTTAGAGAGGGCCTCTGCCCGGAACACTGCAAACCCACCCCAGTCTGCCGCTTGGGGGCTGCCTCTAGGCACCCAAACTGATCCCTGCTGCCTGCGGGAATCTGGGAGCCTATTGGGAAAACCCCACTCCGTTTCCTTTAATTGGCCTCAGTGGGTTTTAAAGCGTCCGACCAGCTACCGTGCTGCCCACAGTCCTGCCGCATCCCATCCCAACTCCCAAAACTAAAAGCCCGCAGCTGGGATGGAACTGGGGAACTGCCACGCACCAGGTGGGGCGTGCATTATCTCCCGCCGGCTTCACCATCCCAGCTCCGAGAGGGGATAAAATCATCCACAAGGTGTCAGTCTTTGGTTGAAGAAAATATATACATCAGACATTTCCCAGGCAATTCAAAGTATATACTGCCTGTAAATAGCTTATTCTACATTTGCACCGACGGTAAAATCTTTGTTACCCGGCATGCACAGGCACCTGGTGGTGCCGGTTAATCAGAAATGTCGGTTAGCGGGGAGTCCCGTTACTCCGGACACATTCAGGCAAGGTGCTGCTCTTGTCATTGAGGGGAAGCAACTGGGTAGTGAAAGGTCACAGCACAACGGGGCATCACAGTAAACAACATGACAGCTGAAGACCAGGCTGATGCCAAGACCTTCAGAGTGGCTTTTGAAACAAATCAAGCCGCCAATTTCACCGACATTTGCCCCGAGCGGTGTATCTCTGCTCGGGCGCAATAACCAAAACTGACCGAATAACTTAAATGTAAAGCCAAAGGACAACTTCTGCAGCTTTACAATCTATTGTTACTATTATTATTTTGTTTTAAAGGAATGTATGATCTGAACTTTGAAAGTAACTGGCTTTTAAAAAAAAAAATAATAATCACGCTGTCGGAAATGCCACTTACTGGAGAAATCCGGTTAAGAGCGTGTGAATTAGGAGTAGGGCCACTCGGTTGGTTTATAACTCAGTTTACTGTCATTGTATTCCTTAACGAGATAATGTTAAGAATAGCTCCCATTTATAACTACTCTTTGAAAGGTAAATAAATAAAATTATCTCTACAAATTATATTGAGGGCACTCAGCCAAATGTTCTACAATGTAGACTCTGTGTGGTAGTCCAGATTTTTAAAAAATTGAAGCCTGGACTAATCCCACCATGGCTGTTTGAGAATATGGCCTTCAGTAAACAAAATGATGAAGTAAAAGGCTGGTATCAGTAATAATTCTCGTGAAGCTGGAGAATTGTCATTAAAAATCGAACCTAACTTTTTTAAAAAAATCATTCGTGGGATGTGGGCATCTCTCGTTAGGGCAACATTTATTGCCCATCCCTAATTGCCGGTGGTGAGCTGCCTTCTTGACCGCTACAGTCTGAGGTGTGGGTACATCCACAGTGCTGTTAGGGAGGGAGTTCCAGGATTTGGACCCAACGACAGTGAAGGAGCGGCCGATATGTTTCCAAGTCAGGGTGGTGAGTGTCTTGGGAGGCAGTCTTGCCATCTGTTTGTTTACTAATGGCCTTGAGGAAAGGGAACCTATAATCCCCACCCAGTCTGCCCTACATGTGCCTCCGGTTCTTGGCAATGTGGATGACCTGACAAGCCATTCTGTTGAATCATAGAAACTCTACAGCATTGTTGGAGTTGACAAAGAAATCTCACCATCACCTTCCCAGGGCAACTGGAGATGGGCAATAAACACCAGCCGTTGCCAATGGCAATCACTTCCCAGGAATGAACAAATAAATGTTTATGGGTGTTGTCACTAATCCTGTTTGTGACTTTGGCCTGTACCCAAAGTGGTAACTTTCCGCAATATTTCCCTGTATAATGCATCGTCACTTTCTCATTGGAATTCTCAAATTGGATTTCATTATTTTAAACTGAGTTACTTGTTTCCTTTAATGGTGTAATGCAGCCCGTCTAGATTCAGCCGCATTACAATGGAGTGGGGAACGCAGAGCCTTGTATGTATTATAAATATCAAAAATTTGGATCAGTAATTGAAGCTTTGAGATCGTGTCACAAACAAATACATTTCTGTGAGATGCTTCACCAAGCTGAAGACAGAGGCTGGACTGAAGAGTTAGCGGCTTAATTTTCAGTAGAGCGGTCTTTGTTAAAATAGTGCGCACATGATTGAATTAAGCAAATGGCTGATGTTTTCTTCAGATCCCTATTCCATATTCTGCTGTTCCCCACACTTTGCCCCCGTGTCTGAAAATGTGCTCGCTCTCCCGGCTTATTTATCCAAGTATCGATCGCAATGAATACATTTCAGGTGGGTCTGTGTGCACTTGTGGGCAGCGACATTGTCGGTGTAAAACGCGGAGAGCCAGTGATCCGTTTTTCTGCCCTTGTACCTGAAGGAAGGGCCCACAGGTGAGACTGTGACGATGTGAACGATGAAAGGGGAGGAAAACAACGGGGCTCCCCTGGGGTGCTGTTGCCAAAGGAAGGCCCCACAGGGAGGAGGGGAATATCAGAAAATGAGTCAACCACGGCAACTGACGTATGCCTTCTGGCTGTTTTAATGTATGTTCAAAGCAAAAGCAGCTGGCTAGAGGTGTGGCTGGAGATCACTTTTTGTTCCTATGAGTGGCACAAGGGGGGAAGGTAACAAAGACCAAGAATGTTCAGCAGCTACACTGCTTCCTCCTGCACTTATTTTTGCTTGATGTTTCTGAAATAGATTCCCGTCCACAGGAGGATGCTGCATGTTGTGTTGAGTGTGTTAACTTCACTTTACCGCTGTAATAAAGCGTATAAGGGTGCTGGTTTTTATCTGTTCTGGTGAAGCAATGCTTCCATAACCTACAGGATGACGTACAGGTGGCGCAGAGGCGGCGCTTCACACGGGTGGAGATGGCACGGGTGCTGATGGAGCGCAACCAGTACAAGGAGAGGTTGATGGAGCTGCAGGAGGCCGTCAGGTGGACTGAGATGATCAGGTGGGAAGGCCTACCCCCATCTAATCGGTGGGAGAAGTATGTGTTGTATCGAGTCGCTGCGTGGTGGCTTTATCGTCATCCCTGTCCCAGCACCATGTCCTGTCTCTTTTCCTTTCCGCCATCAAGCTTAAAAATGGTGTAAAGCATGTCTGAGCCCGGGAAAACCTCGCTGGACGTTTGCGTAGTGCATCGATGATGTTGATGTTTAGACATTTCCGTTATGTCGCAAGCTGTCTTTCAGTGGTGATAGAGTCCCAAGATATTGAAGCGAATAGCATGACGTGGCAACTTGATAAATGGATTGGGGGTGAAATTGACCTTTGTCATTGTAGTGATGGCCAGTATTATGTCAATGAGGAAGAAATTTGCGTGTGATGTGAAACGAGCTGCTATTTGCTGTGAGCGTTACTGACACAGAACTCTTTCATCCCTTTTTTGAGTCTTGTTCAAAATACACAAAGACACAAGTTATAATCGGAGATCTTCCATCAAACATACTTCCATTTGACCCGATATGCAGTGGATTCTCCTGCGGTTAATGTCCATCAAAGTCCAGAATAGATTAACAACCACGACGTAAACATAATGGAATCTTTGGATTTAGTGACCAACACAAGGGTCTGGCACGATTTTTAAAAGGAAAATTTCAAAGGAATAAGAGTCAACCCAGGAGACGTTGGGAACCCAGGAGACTACAGGGAAGGATACCTCATTTAGGGCGAAATTGAGCATTTTAAAAATCACAATATTGAATAAAGCAAGATGAATATACACCCAAGATAAACACACATAATTTAAATAGAGATTCCAAGATAGACTAATAGGCAATAAACGTGGGAGCAAGTGAGAAGCCATCTTATTCGATTAACCTTGATTCCTTTAAGCATGCTTTAGACAGACAGACAGATTGTGGAACTATAGTAGTTATTTAGAATTTCAGAGTGCCTTTTACATGAAAGATTACTAATTCAACTAATTGTTGAATGTAGGATTGGATCCGGAGATGGCTAATGGAACAGTTTTGTAGGGATTAATCTCAGTATGGGTTAAGTATTGAGTGGGATCTTAGAGAAAAATATAAAATTATGAAGGGAACAGATAGGATAGATGCGGGCAGGTTGTTTCCACTGGCGGGTGAAAGCAGAACTAGGGGGCATAGCCTCAACATAAGGGGAAGTAGATTTCGGACTGAGTTGAGGAGGAACCTCTTCACCCAAAGGGTCGTGAATCTGTGGAAATCCCTGCCTGGTGAAGCAGTTGAGGCTACCTCATAAAATGTTTTTGAACGGTAAAAGAATAAAAGGCTGCGGTGAGCGGGTGGGTAAGTGGTGTTGAGTCCACAAAAAGATCAGCCATGATCTCATTGAATGGCGGAGCAGGCTCGCGGGGCCAGATGGCCGACTCCTGCTCCTAGTTCTAATGTTCTCATGAACCCACTGATTGACCCTGGCCCCCCCATTATTTCATATTAATGAGCTGGATATCAAAACAAAATGTAGGATTGTCAAATTGAGTTTCACGACCAAAATAGCAAGAGAGGTAGAAAGAGGGAAAAGAGGATTTACAGACTGGAAGGTAAAAATTCAACATTGGGAAGAATCCCTTCCACGCGTTAGGGCGTCTCGATTTAATCTCGACATCCAACTCTTTTCTTTTAAAAAAAAAAAATAAATAAATTTAGAGTACCCAATAATTGTTTCCCCAATTAAGGGGCAATTTAGCGTGGCCAATCCACCTAACCTGCACATCTTTGGGTTGTGGAGGTGAAACCCACGCAGACACGGGGAGAATGTGCAAACTCCACACGGACAGTGACCCAGGGCCTGAACTCCTTTCTCTGAGGTCAATGACCTTTAATTTAGCTCTTTGGAGTTGTGTTTATAGAGGGGATGGACATCTCCTCTGGTCACCAGGAACGCCATCTCATTCTGCCTCCGGGATTAACTCGAGTGACTTTGCAAATATATATTGGGGTTGAGTAAAACTTCAAAAATAAACATTTAACTTTATTTAAAAAAAATTAAACATTGATAAATGTAAGGTATTAAATATTGGTTAAGGGTGGTGCAGTGGGTTAGCACTGCGGCCTCACGGCACCGAGGTCCCAAGTTCGATCCCGGCTCTGGGTCACCGTCCGTGTGGAGCTTGCACATTCTCCCCGTGGGTTTCGCCCCCACAACCCAAAGATGTGCAGACTAGGTGGATTGGCCACGCTAAATTGCCCCTTAATAGGAAAAAAATGAATTGGGTACTCTAAATTCATAGAAAAAAAACATATTGATTATTACGAATAACTACCATGCATTGAATTGACAAAGGGATGAAAAATAATGGTGTAATCACTTTTCAATATAAGACATAGGAGCAGAATTAGGCCACTCAGCCCATCGAGTCTGCTTCGTTCAATCATGGCTGATAATTTTCTCATCCCCATTCTCCTGTCTTCTCCCCATAACCCCTGATGCCCTTATCTGCGCAAAGTGCCAAGTGAACGAGAACGCCAAAATGGGATATACCGTCCGGACCATGCGGTCCAAATCTCCACTAGGGCTGTGCAATGCTCTAGTCAGACCACATTTGTGGAATGGTGTTAATTTCTAGTAATCACAGTACTAAAAGCATAGGCCGTCTTTGGAGAGGAGGTAGAGGAAAGCAGTAAGACTAGATTCCAACTGCAAAGGCTTTTGAACCAGAAGGAAGGATTGGGTAACTTTAGCCCCCACAGTTTACAAAGGAGAGGGTTGTGATGTGGGGTTGGGAGGGAGGGAGGACGGCCATTGAGAATACCATTAAGTCATTTATGTAAGGTAGACCGTGAATATATATTCAAAATAAGCCAGGACCAGATATAAATTAGCGAGAAATAATGTTGTCACAGGTATTCGGGAAAAGGTTCTCCACAGTATTAAATGATATTCGGGAGAATCTTATCCGCTAAGAATTTTCGGAGCATTGAATGTGATGCTGGATGAGTTAAAGTACCTGAAGGAAGATGGCCTGAAGAGTCTTCAATCACCTGTGACTTTCCTTACCCACTCCTGCCTGTCTCGTCATGGTTTGTTCCTGTTTAACGATAGTCAGGCCTCTATTTTATGAGTGGAGGTGAGCGGCCGAGAGCCACGACGACGGTCTCTGAACAGTCTGTCATCTTCCAGCCCTCCGCACAGGTTTTTCAATTTCAGCTTTCATAAGTTAGAGACCAATGGCTCTAAAGCGAGGAACATAAAAGGGTTGTCTGCCAGAGGAGTGTGGCAGAAAACCCAACCATGAGGTTGGTCTGAGCTCAGGGCTGTTGTGTCTATACATTCTGTAGTTTGATGCTGCATAACCGCAGATTGCTACCAGTGTAGTTAACACCAGTGTGCAGTTTGATGGCATGGTAGATAGATCTTGCAGCATCATCTGTGTGGGTGGGTGTGGAGCAGTGATTTGGCAACTTGCACAGCAGCGGTGAACCTGGCACCGTCAAGACGCCGGCATTTCAGGCTGCCAGGCTTTCTGGGGTTGACTTGGCAGCTGGGTTTGACACAGTAGTTTGAGCTGCCTTGGAAATTAACCTTGATGCCGCAAGGACCCAATGTTTGAAACTGATTACCAGCGGATTTGGGGGACCAGGTTTCACCTACTCGGTAACGTCCCATCCTACTTAAAGGCAGCCTTGGTCTTAAGCAAGCTGTCAGCTGACCAAATAGGACCACGTGTATACAGTGTGAAGTTTACTGTTTTATTTTTAATATTTCTTAGAGCTTCCCGAGAGTATCCGTCAATCCAGGAGAAGAAGAAGTCGGGCATTTGGCAGTTGTAAGTACTTCAATATCCAATTAGTGCTGTTAGATTTCTAAAAAATCATTTTAAGTACACGTCGTCTTCAATAATTTTTATGAACGAAGTTGCATTTTTGAGTAATATTTTCCGTGGTGTATAAAATATCAGTATTTTTCAGCTGGTGTGGGACACCCAGTAGCCATGTCACCAAATTAGCCGGTGGGCAGGTTGCCCCAAGATCTCTACCACTGTCATCTTTCTGGCTGATTGCGGGAAAGAGTGAGCTCCCATAGAACAGTACAGCACAGAACAGGCCCTTCGGCCCTCGATGTTGCGCCGAGCTTTGCCCGAAACCAAGATCAAGCTATCCCAGTCCCTGTCATTCTGGTGTGCTCCATGTGCCGATCCAATAATCGCTAATCCATCCACGCTGGATTATTTCTTTCTGACCTTTCCTCCCACTGGTTGGAGATGTTGTGGACTCCATTCAGGACTTGTGCTTGGGAGAATGCTAGAGGAAGTTGCACCCACTTTGCCAGAGGAAAGTGGCAGAGTTAGAGTGCAGTGTCACTTCATACACTTCGGATCTAAGGAAAACAAATGCCAATATATCTTAATGGTGAGGCATTAGTAGGGTGGAGGACAAAAAGCCACGTTTATGTGCATGGCGCTTGGTGACACTTGAGTTCCACAAGAAATCTGGGATTGAAAGTCTCATGATGACCATGAAACTATTGTCGATTGTTGCTGGCCCACATGTGACTCTAGACCCACAGCAATGTGGTTGACTCTGACATGCCCTCTGAAATGGCCCAGCGAGCCGCTTAGTTCAAGGGCCATTAGGGATGGGAAATAAATGCTGACCCAGCCAGCGACCCCCATGTCACTAAAACAGAGATACAGAAATTGTTACAGCGTGGAAGCCATTCGGCCCAGTGTCTGCACCAGCCCTCCGAATGAGCAATTCACTGAGTGCCATATTCCTGCCTTCTCCCCATGACTTTGCACATTCTTTCTTTTCAGCTAACAGTCACATTCCATTTTGAATGCTTCAGTTGAACCTGCCTCCCACTACAGTCTCAGGCATTCCACACTTTAACCACTCACTGCGTGAAAACGTTTTTCTCCTATCGCTTTTGCTTCTCTTTTATAAAATTACTTTCAATTTGTGCCCTCTTGTTCTTGATCCGTTCATGAGTGGGTACAGTCTCTACAGACCCCTCATGATTTTGAATCCCTCTGTCAAGTCTTCTCTTAGTCTCTTCTCCAAGGAAAACAGTCCTAACTTCTCAATCTAGCTTCGTAACTGAAGTTCCTCATCCCTGGAAACATTCTCGTGACTTGTTTCTGCTCTCTCCCCAATGCTTTCACATCCTTCCTGAAGTGTGGAGCCTGGAACTGGACACACAGCTCCAGCTGTGGCTGAACTAGTGTCTCATACAAGTTCGACATAATCTCCTTGCTCGTCTACTATTTGTAAAGCCTAGGATATTTTATGCTTTATTACAGGTTGAACGTCCCTTATCCGAAATGCTTGGGGCTGAGTGTGTATCGGATTTCAGAATTTTTCGGATTTCGGAATATACTACGCATGTGTGGCGCACATTGGGAACAGTACATGTGTGGCGCGTGTTGGGAACAGCGCATGTGCGGCACGCGTTGAGAACAGCGCATGTGCAGCACGCGTTGGGAACAGCGCATGTGTGGCGCACATTGGGAACAGTACATGTGTAGCGCACGTTGGGAACAGTGCATGTGCAGCACCCGTTGGGAACAGCGTTGTGCGGCACGCGTTGGGAACAGCGCATGTGCGGCACGCGTTGGGAACAGCGCATGTGCGGCACGCGTTGGAAACAGCGCATGTGCGGCACGCGTTGGGAGCAGCGCATGTGCGGCACCCGTTGGGAACAGCGCATGTGCGGCACCCGTTGGGAACAGCGCATGTGCGGCACCCGTTGGGAACAGCGCATGTGCGGCACCCGTTGGGAACAGCGCGTGTGCGGCACCCGTTGGGAACAGCGCATGTGCGGCACCCGTTGGGAACAGCGCGTGTGCGGCACGCATTGGGAGCACGCATGTGCACGCATTGGGAAGAGCGCACGTGCGGCACGCATTGGGAAGAGCGCACGTGCGGCACCTGTTGGGAACAGCGCATGTGTGCCACACATTGGGAACAGCGCGTGTGTAGGGAACAGCGCATGTGCGTAACGTTGGGGACAGTGCATATGCGGTGCGTGTTGGGAACTGCGCATGTGCAACATGTGTTGGGAACTAC
Source organism: Scyliorhinus torazame (assembly GCF_047496885.1). NCBI lineage: Eukaryota > Metazoa > Chordata > Chondrichthyes > Carcharhiniformes > Scyliorhinidae > Scyliorhinus > Scyliorhinus torazame. The sequence continues at coordinate 180,951,272 of NC_092723.1, read as the reverse complement.
GCATGTGCGTAATGTTGAGGACAGCGCATGTGCGGTGCGTGTTGGGAACTGCGCATGTGCGGTGCGTGTTGGGAACTGCGCATGTGCAGCGTGCATTGGGAACTACGCATGTGCGGCACGCGTTGGGAACTGCTAATCGCCCAGGAGCCTTGTGGATTTTCCCACTCTTGACAACATATTGCGCTCCAAAGAAATTGCGGATTTTTGGAATTTTTCGGTTTCGGAATTTTGCATAAGGGATGCTCAGCCTGCAATCACTTACTCAACCTGTCCTGCCTCCTTCACTGACTTACATGCACAAACATCCAGCTTCCTCTGCTTTCTGCGTTCCCTTTAGAGTTGTATCCTTTGTTTTATGTTGTTTCTCTATGTTATTCCTACTAAAATGAATCACTTCACATTCCTCCGAATGGAACTTCATCTGCCACCCGTTCGCCCACTCCACCGACTTGTCTATGTCCTTTTAAAGTACTGCGCAGATTTTCACAGTAACTTAATTGCAGTGTTAATGTAAGCCTACTTGTGACAATAAAGATTATTATTATTGCAAGTTTCAGATGAATTGTGTACCCCTGAAGTTATCATCCAGAAGTTCACTTCTTTTGCTGAGCTTCAATGTAGTTATGTATTTTGTGTATATATATAAAAAACAATAAAGTATTTTACACTACTGTTATAAGTATTGGGCTGTATTCCTCTTTCTTACGTTACCCTGTTTGTTGTCTTCATCTCCAGTTTCAGCCGTCTCTTCAGCTCTTCTGCAGTGGCCCAGCCCACAAAAAGGCCCCCGGTGCTCCATTATGCGGCTCCCAACACCTACGGTTCCTCTGGCTTCACCAAGCGCCGAAGCCACACCATGTCCCAGTTATCTACCGCAGACCGAACACGTGCCATAGACTTCCTGCCTGAGGAGTAAGTAACAGCCTAAAAAGGTGCGGCCTGCCTCACATGGACCCGCACTCACACGCAGCCTGCTCCCATGGCACAGGGTTAATCCAGTTTGTGATTTTTCATATGTTTATGCTTATTTTCATTATCCTCACCGTTTTATTTCAATTATTCATTTGCTTTGCTTGTTGTTTATTTTTGCTCCTCTTCCATTTGTAATAATTTGTTACTGCCAAAGAAAGGTTGTTTGCAAAAGTCATGCTGCCTTTTATTTATTTATTTATTTTCTTGAAGAGTCTTAGCATCAGGACTTGTGTTGAAGAAGGAATCTCATCTTCACTACTCTCTCCTCAAAGGGGGATTGAAGCCTTTTGATAATTAGTGTTCAAAAACAAAATGGCATGAAATGCACTTTTCGTTGCGATTTTGATACATCCTCAGTACTGATGTTCATTTGAAGCACCTGAGTCAGACAGTGTGACGAAACTCCATTAGTATCCATCTGAGAAGCAGTCATTAAACAGGCATGTCCAAGCCTTTCCTCATACTGTCAGCCTCAGGAAGGCTCCCCAGCCAACCTTCCTGATGGTAAAATCAGCACTCTTCTTTAACTGGGAATAGTGAAAAATGAAATGTTTAAATATTATCATGGAACAAGGGAGGTTGTTAAAAAAAATGTTCGTCAGAAATTGTTTCTATAAATCAGTTCTTAAAAATAGGGCTTGGATTGGGAAGTTCCTTTTTAAAGAAAAATCAGACGCAAGACTGTAGAATACAAGGGTCCAAGTAGGTTAAGGAACTAATATTTCACAAACTGCTTCAGAGATCCAATTCTATCAAGTGTGCGTGAATCCTTAGGTGTTGTTTATGGGGGGCTGTGGTGAGGTGAACTCCTCTCTGTAGTTATTTTCTTCTGATTACTAATATGAGTGAAAAAGTGGATATATAAGCATTTCCATTTTTACTTGTCGCCGAACAGATTTATTGGCTATGGGTAGATTAACAGATAGCTTGATGCTCAATGAGATCCGTTTGGCTGCCTGTAACTTCACGGGTTGGCTCATTTGGCCAGACGGCTAACACGTGGCTCAGAATAATGGCAACAGCATGGGTTCCATTGACATTCCGGGCTCTTGGGTCCTCCCTACCTCCTCACCCGGCGGAAAGCGATGGCAAACCGCCACTGCCAAGAAATACGGCTCAGGGTGAAGCACCGGCAGACAATGGGCGGAGCACGCGTGAAATGGAAAATGGCATTTCGAGGACACCTGGCTTGTCTGTCGCCATCCCTAGTACAAGATAAAGGCAAAAATAAAAAGCAAGTTAACTCGGAGATTAATGCGAGTTAAATTGATTATGGTGCATAGAGTGTGGTTGGCATATAGGGTCTATACTATGAGCAATGGTATAATCATAGAATTTACAGTGCAGAAGGAGGCCATTCGGCCCATCGAGTCTGCACCAGCTCTTTGAAAGAGCACCCTACCAAGCCCACATCTCCACCCTATCCCCAGTAACCCCACCCGACACTAAGGGAAATTTTGGACACTTAAGGGCAATTTATCATGGCCAATCCACCTAACCTGCACATCTTTGGACTGTGAGAGGAAACCGGAGCACCCGGGGGAAACCCACGCACACACAGGGAGAACATGCAGACTCCGCACAGACAGTGACCCAAGCCGAGAATCGAACCTGGGACCCTGGCGCTGTGAAGCAATTGTGCCATCCACAAGGCTACCCTGCTGCCCGTGCTTATAATGCATAAGCAACAGCTTGTATTTATGTAGTGCATTGGACGTAAAAGGTGGTATTTTGGGCCCCACCCTCTGCCAGGATCAGATGGCCAGCCGCATTACTTGGAGTGGGTCCCACCATGGCATGGCCGAAAAATCCTGGCCAAAGAACCATAGGAGCATTGTTAAGCAAAATATGAAACTGAGCCACATGTTAAAGTGGATGATCATTTTGTTGGAGATAAATTTTAAGGAATGTCTTAAAGAAGGAGAGAGAGAGAGAGGTGGAGAGGTGTATGACATGAATTCCAGAGTTTAGGGCCTAGCAGCTGAAGGCAATGGCAAAAGCCACCAATGGTGGGACAGCTAAAATCAGGGGTGAAATGTTCAAGGGGTCAGAATTGGACGGATGCACATATCTCGGGAGGTTCTGTGGCTGAAGAATCATGGAATCTTGGAATTTCTACAGAGAGGCCATTCGGCCCATCGAGTCAGCACCGACCTTCTGAAAGAGCAAGAGCACTCCACCTAGGTCCACTCCCCGGCCCTATCCCCATAACCCCTATCCCCATAACCCCACCGAACCTGCACCTCTTTGGACTGTGGGAGGAAACCCACGCAGACACGGGGAGAATGGGAAAACGGCACACAGACGGTCACCCAAGGCCGGAATTGGACCAGGGTCCCTGGCGCTGTGCCACCGAGCTGCCCCAGACGGTTGCAGAGATAGGGAGGGATACAGTACATGTGCTGCGTACGTACTGTACATTGAGTAATCCTGACGAGAGTTTATAAGAATACTTCAATTTAAAAATGATTGCTGTTCTCCTATGGTGGTGTGTTATAGTTCACTGAGGGAATCTGAGTTGATGTGGGAACATGCATGTAGTCTGGAATAATGGTCTTGTATCGTTTTGACGAAGAAGAAACGTTAGAATTGTAGAATTATGCAGCGCTGAAAGAGGTCTGTGCTGGTCTTTGAGAGAGATGCCCAATTTAGTCCTGCACTCCCAGTTATTTTCCCATAATCCTAGGTTGCACCGTCCTTTAAAATGGAGCGTTCCAGATTATCACAGCCCTCGGTGAAAAATGTGTCCTTGTAATCAGTGACTTCTGGTCACCAACCCACGTGCCACAGGAAACAATTGCTCCTATTTGATCCATCGAAATAAACACTGTGCTAAGTGTAGCACAATCAATCACTCACGAGACAAGATGAGAAGGAGTCAATCAATGGCTTTATTACGCAGACTTGTTCCCCAGCAGCACAGTTTAGAATGCGGCTGCTGGGAGAACCCGGGCTCTTATACTCCACCTTACTGGGTGGAGCCAGTAGGCGGCTGATCCAATCGGGACCCGGCGTCTATCCACCAATAGCCTCTCCGCATCACAGGGTACCGTAATACCCCTAATGCATACCACCACACTAAATTTGAACCCCTTTATTACAACACCCTTAACTTTCTCTGCGATAAAGGGAATAATCCCAATTTACCTCATCTTTCCGCAAATGTCAAGTCCCTCATCCCAGGATCCCAGGTTCGATTCCCCGCTGCGTCACTGTCTGAGCGGAGTCTGCACGTTCTCCCCGTGTCTGCGTGGGTTTCCTCCGGGTGCTCCGGTTTCCTCCCAAAGACGTGCAGGTTGGGTGGATTGGCCGTGCTAAATCGCCCTTAGTGACCAAAAAAGGTTAGGAGGGGTTATTGGGTTACGGGGATAGGGTGGAAGGGAGGGCTTAAGTGGGTTGTTGCAGACCGATGGGCCGAATGGCCTTCTGCACTGTATGTTCTATGTATGCGGATTCCTTCAGGTTCCGTTGATGCCGGAAGCCAGTGACTGTTCAGGAGGCTGGGATTGGGTTCAGCTGTCACTGGCTCTGAGCACCTCCCAGCTTCCTCGGGAGTTTGTACCGTACGTTTCCTGAATTTATGCCACTTGAGGGTGAAAGGAAGCCGCCAGCACTACCCTGTTATGCACATTAGCAATTAATGTAACAGTCACAGCAACATGGGTAGCATGTCCATGACGTCCTCACTTGTATAGGCGACACTCTGTACTGTTAATCAAACTCGAGGAATCAGCCCTTCCAAGTGAAGAAAGAAAATACTTGATTGTTAGAGTGCCTTTCACAATGTTGGCATGTGCTTTCCAACCAATGAAATACATGTAATAAGGACAGAAAATGCTGGGTAAACGCAGCAGGCCTGGTAGCATCTGTGGAGCGAGAAACCGAGTTAACATTTCGAGTCCATACTGGTATCTTTTTGTAGTTGTAACATAGGAAATGTGGTCACAAGTCCCCACAGACATTGATGTGATAATGGCCAAGTAATCTCTTATAGTGACGTTGGCTGAGGAAGACATAAAGGCCAGGATTCCCCGGCGATTCTTCGACTAATGTTACAGGTTCTTTTTTTGCCCAGGTGAGAAGGAAGACACAGCCTTGTTATTAATATCTCATTTGCGAGACAGTACCTCTGACTGCGCAGTACTCTGTCGGTAGTGCTGTGAAGTGACAGCTAATATTATGTAACCTAGGCACTTTTAAATCCGAGGAATTAATACTCTTGTTAGGCGGTGAGGTGATCTGCACCTAGAGACGAGGTTGATTTTGCTAATTGTACAAACAGAGAGAGGTTTCCCGTCATATTTAAAACATTTAATTCCAACTTGATGGTCATTCTTTCTGCCAGTAAAATGCGGATTTTCAAACTGAGCATCCAAATTAACAAGATTACCATTGCTCCCCTGGAGCGAAATCGCTCCTGGCACGGAGACCTTGTGCTAAATGGGAATTGCACCATTCCACATATTTGAAAGGTGAGTCTCTCGACGAGATGCTGTTATCGTGCAGTATCAGGAGGAGCAGGGCAACGCTTGCAACAACTTCCTGATTTATACTTTGAACCACTTGTATGTGATCGGTGGAAAGTGCCGTACAATTTGCATTACTCGTGGCGACGATCACAGTTGGTCTCACCGTTATATTCACTGCAAAGTCTGACCCATTGGGCGAGGCTCTCTGGCTTCCCGGGCCGTGTTTCTCGGCCCTGGGAGGCGGCCTGCCATTGGCCAGTGGCGGGGTCTTCCGGTCCCACCGTTGTCGATAGGATTTCCCATTGAATCCACCCCACACCGTCGGGAAACCCGCGGCGGGGGTGCGGCGTCGGCGGGAACGGAAAATCTCGGCCATTATGTTTTAACTCCTTAAATGTGTACTGTGGTGCTCTTTCCAGTCGGATAGGGGGGAATTGTGTAGTTGTGTCATGTACCACAGTCAGAGGGTACACAGATCTCCAGGAACCAATTGTCCAACTAGTTGTCAGGCTATGAAAAATCCAGAACTCAGAATTTTGTTTCTGTCAGGGCAGCACAGTGGCACAGTGGTTAGCACTGCTTCCTCATGGCACTGAGGACCCGGGTTCGATCCCAGCCCTGGGTCACTGCCCGGGTGGAGTTTGCACATTCTCCCCGTGTCTGCGTGGGTCTCACCCCCACAACCTAAAGATGTGCAGGCTAGGTGGATTGGCCAGGCTAAATTGGCCCTTAATTGGAAAAGAAATAATTGGGCACTCATGTGTGAAGAGATTAGTTCAGTCCATAAGAGGGTCATTTAGGAGTCTGTTAACAGCGGAGAAGAAGCTGTTTTTGAATCTGTTAGTGCGTGTTCTCAGACTTTTGTATCTCCTACCCGTTGGAAGAGTGAGTAAGCCGGGTGGGTGGGGTCTTTGATTATGCTGCCCGCTTTCCCCAGGCAGCGGGAGGTGTAGATGCAATCAACGGATGGGAGGTGGGTTTGTGTGATGGACTGGGAGGTGTCACGACTCTCTGAACTTTCTTACGGTCTTGGGCTGAGCAGTTGCCATACCAGGCTGTGATGCAGCCAGATAGGATGCTTTCTATAGTGTACTTGTAAAAGGTGGATGGAGTCGATGTGGACATGCCAAATTTCCTTAGTTTCCTGAGGAAGTATAGGCGCTGTTGTGCTTTCAGGGGCTGGTTTAGCACACTGGGCTAAATAGCTGGCTTTTAAAGCAGACCCAGGCAGCACGGTTCAATTCCCGTACCAGCCTCCCCGAACATGCACCGGAATGTGGCGACTAGGGGCTTTTCAAAGTAACTTAATTTGAAGCCTACTTGTGACAATAAGCGATTTTCGTTTCATTTCATTTTCATTTTCATTCTTGGTCGTAACGTTCGAATTGGGTGGACCAGGACAGATTTTTGGTGATGTGCACACCTATGAACCTGAAACTGTTGACCATCTCCACCTTGGACCTGTTGATGCAGGCAGGGGTGTGAACGATACTTTGCTTCCTGCAGTCAATGACCAGCTCTTGAGTTTTGCTGACATTGAGGTAGAGATGAAATGAAAATGAAATGAAATGGAAATCGCTTATTGTCACAAGTAGGCTTCAAATGAAGTTACTGTGAAAAGCCCCTAGTTGCCACATTCTGGCGCCTGTTCGGGGAGGCTGGTACGGGAATTGAACCGTGCTGCCTGCCTGCCTTGGTCTGCTTTAAAAGCCAGCGATATTGCCCTGTTGCCAAACCAGATGCTAAACCGGAGAATCTAGTATTAGTATTAGACTCGGACATTGTAGATAGTGGCTGAACGTTTCAGAAAGGTGTGTCAGAGGGGGCAGGAGAAGTAGGAGCTTAGCCAAGCAAGCCAGGAGAATGTTACACAACGAAGAAATGTGCAAATTCAGACAGATTTAAGAAAAAAAAGGTGAAGATTCAGCAAAAGCAGTATCCAAACTAGCGCAATTTCTACTTCCAGTTCATGGTCAACTTGAGGTGAGCTTCACAAGCGGCATAGAGTCAACTAAGTTCCACCTCGAATAGCATGCGCTCTTGCAGACAATCTTTCTTTCAGAGAAGTGTGTATTTTTGTTTTCCATTCTGTACGTTTTGTTAATTTTGAAATTTATGTTTTCTTTTTGTAGACAGAAAGTGCCTGAGAAGGAGAAGAACCCAGACCCAGATATTGAGCAACTGTACGGCATATCAGCTCCTCGGGGCTTTAACAGGGTTAGGGGGTCAAAGTTGGGGAATTTGATGATTCAGGGTGTTTGGGGATCCTAGAAGGCAGGCAACAGTTGAGCATTTAGACTCTGTTTCAAAGTGCCTTGTGGATGATGATGCTCAGGATGTTTTCATTGATAAAAGGATATTGTTGAGTGACTTTCATTTCAAGTACGGTTCGGCACCATATTACTCTGGGGTTTGTGAGATCCAGGCTTCACCTCTTAATCTACTTGGTTTTGTGAGTGTAAGATCTTCACTTCAACCTGTCTTGCTTTATGGAGGCTATGATTTGTAGCAAAGTTTGTGGTGCTTTCTGTTCGCCATTCAAGCTAAGATGCAATTGGAAAGACCATTCTAGCTTTTTTGACGAAAATGATGATACAAGGTCAATTGAAAATATGAAAATGAGATAGATCGTCTGGTTTATGAAGTCCGTTTACTTTGCACTTACCCAGGAGGGTTTATTAACCCTGGACATTCTTCATTGTTCGACTTCAGGGTTCATGAGGATGGGACTTTCACTATTGCAGACTTCCTGGATATGGCCCTCTATTTGCGAAGTTATGACCAGTTCTCTGTCCAAAAATGTCTTGTGAAAGACATGGGAGGGAGTTTTAGTGCACGGATTGGGCTCTGGTCATTTAAAAAATATAAAGCCCAACCCCAACACACCTATTTCCGCTTTCTCAGGGTGGGAGAAATCTATGAACCCACGGTAGAATCTAGAAAGCAGATTAAATCAGAGGCTGCCTGTCTCTTTAAAATAATTAAATTACCCACAAGGGTCTTGGGGGTGCCCCCCCCCCCCCTCCCAACCAAAGTAGTCACTCTTGAAATTGGGGATTTAGATTTTTTTTTAAATGTCACATTTCACCCACGCCCCAGCTCCCCTTCTCCCAGTATTCTAAAAATCCTCCAAATGTCTTGTGCAGGACATTTTTGAATAGAAATTTGATCACAACCTAGAAAATCTGGAGTCGTGCAGTTCCATTCCCGATCTGCTCAGGTGCTCCATAGCTGCCGGTTGCTGTATCTGGTCTCACTGGTAGAACAACTGTGGATTTTAGCTGGCAAACTCTTGAACGATAAGACTTGCGCTATCAGACATACTTGCAATAAGGGCTTCTCACTTTCACCGACCACCAGAGTCTGCCCAACTCGCGCTAGTGTTTGTTAAGCTTTGAAAATCCTAATCAGTTGGTTGCTGACAACCGTTCGTGTTGATCAATGGTGAATTGTCCTCGCTATTAACAACACACTAGCAATATTGCAGTTATCTATGAGCAGCCCATTTTCCATCCACCAAATTAGAATCTACGTGCAATAATCTCTGGGATAGTTTATTTTGACGTTAAAGTAATTGATACTTCATGGGGAAAATTGGGAATATTGCAACTGCATTGTATACAATCGGAACATATCATTGAAATTTTCTAAAATCGTTATTACCTGTACCCCTCAAGTTGTCGTTTTACATTTTCTGCAAGATCTTTGAAGGAGAAATATTAAAAATGGGTCCAGAAATTAGTCATGGTCAAAATGAGAGCGCGCACACATCATTGTATGATCTTGGCTAAGGAATCCATTGAACTTTGATGGTGTTAAGGTTGAATATATCGGGCCGCGGTTGATTTAGGATGAAGACGATCTTACGATGTCTGCCAGGTTGTTAATACTTCTAATATTTTTCTCACGGTAGTAATGTATTTTAGAAATATTGGTAAGTACGATGAGTTTTAAGATGGAAGTGCCAGTGAGTGAAACAAAAGCAAAATACTGCCGGTGTCGGAAATCAGTAATGAAAGGGAAAATGCTGGAAAACACTACATAAAAACTAGGAGCAGGATTAGGCCACTCTGCCCCTCGAGCATGCTCCACCATTCAATAAGTTGGTGTCTGATCTGATTGTAACCTCCCGCCTACCCCCGCTAACTTTTCACCCCCTTGTTTATCAAGAATCTATCCAGCTGGTTTCGCACGGTGGGCTAAACAGCTGCCTTATAATCCAGAACAAGGCCAGCAGCGCGGGTTCAATTCCCGTACCAGCTCCCCGAACGGGCGCCGGAATGTGGTGACTAGGGGCTTTTCACAGTAACTTCATTGAAGCCTACTTGTGACAATAGGCGATTATTATTATTATTATTATTATTATTATTATTATTATTATTATTATCTCTGTCTTGAAAACATTCAAAAACTCTGCTTCCACTGCCTTTTGAGGAAGAGCTTTCCAGAGACACTCAGCCCCCAGAGAAAACAAATTCCCCTCATCTCTTAAATGGGTGAGCCCTTATTTTTAAAGAGTGACCCCTAGTTCTATATTCTCCCACAAGAGGAAACATCCTCTCCACATCCACCCTGTCAAGACCCCTCAGGATCCTATACATTTTAATCACTAGCAGGACTGGATGAACCTATGGAGAGCGAAGCAGAGCAAATATTTCTGGTCAATAGTCTTTCATCAAAAACACAATAGTTGTCACAGAGACTGAGAGCTTTACGCTAGACGTTTGTGAGGGTGTTGCGAGGCTGAAGATGCACCTTTTAGAAATGATTTGGGGCATTCAGATCGCAAAAGAAATACAATTGTAGCTCGGGGCAAGTTTAAACTCTCAGCCACCCGGATGGCCAATCGCTCCCACACATTCGAGTAACATTTTCTTCTACTTTCTTTGAACAGTGCACTGACTGGTGTTTGCTTTTCCTCTCAGTGATTGTACGTCGACAGCTCGACGGGAGCTGAAACGTGAACAGTACCGACAGGTGAGGGACCATGTCAGAAATGACGACGGACGGCTACAGGCGTGTGGGTGGAGCCTCCCAGCAAAGTACAAACAGGTACAGTCTGAAGCAGCAAAACCTACCTCGGCCTAACAAGCCGGCCCACAATCCAGGCTCTGAGATTTAAACATACTGGCCGGCTGGTATCCGAACAAACGTTTATTCATTCGTATGTTGCTGGAAAAAATAGAGACACTCTCAAAGCTTTCCACCTTGGACTCATCCTGAAGAGCCCTCTTTTTATGAAGTATAAATTGTTGCTCTCTTTGAAATTTGGCATTCTTGAGTCTGACCTGATGAGTGAAAGATGAAAAGCTTTGACAGCATGTCTCTTAGATTCTGTACTACCAAATGATCATTCATATAGCTGCTATCTGTCACTTGATTCCACAGAGCAATGTCCTATGACTGTGCTAATATCTTGTGTAGGGTCGGTCATTCATCTCCTCAGACCTGCTGTGAGATCATTACTGCCTTTGCTCCATTAACGTTTGTACATAGGTAACCCATAAGTCCCCTAGACCCCTATTAGAGCTCTTCCTGAATTAAAAGGGCTATCACTCCACTGATGTCCAGTGGCCTGCGACCAGAGGGACAGGCTCGTACTCTGTATAATGCCTATTTCTCTAGAAACTCGGGTGATTCCTTCCACCTGTGACAGCCAGTGGTGATACCATTATTTGATCAGCCAAGAAATGCTCTTGTTGGGACCAAGGATGTACCTTGCAACCTTAGAGCCTGTCACAACCGTATTCCACCATGGACAAGACAATGTGGCCCGTACAACCACCAGTGCCACAATGGGACACATGTTCTGAGGTTTGAATGTCTGGAAGCTTTGAGAGGATCAACGCAGTATAAACCCATCCAGTGTGTCCTAGGATATGACTGGCTGCCGTGTAATGTACATCTGTGCCCGGCAAAATAGGGAATATGGAGCAGGCAGGAGAAATAAAGCAACCATAAAAAGAAGACGAGGGTGACCTCAGCCGGGAAGGGATAATGAATATATTTTTTTGAGATTCTAATGTTCCCCCTTAGTTTTTCACCCGCCTCATCCTTCTTCCACCCCTGAAGCCTCCCCTTCGCGCAAGCTCATTAGAATGCGTGACAGGCCAGGAATTTTCTTAAGACTAAAATCAAGAACCTCAACGTGGCTCACATCATTTTGGGCACTTTCTGGTTCACCCCACCTTCGCCATGCAGAATGACATGCAGAGCGTATTTGGATACTTTATAATATTGTGAGAATGCAATCTTATTGAGAAGTGAGTGACGTTCTGGTTCTTAATGCAGCTGAGTCCGAACGGCAGCCAGGAAGATAATCGCATGAAGAATGTTCCGATTCCAGTCTACTGCCGTCCACTGGTCGCAAAGGACCCAACCATGAAGGTAACCGTGTGCTAAGGGCAAAGGGAGGTTCCAATGATCAGGACTTGGTAGAGAAAGGTTGAGGGAGCTAGGGCTCTTCTCTTTGGAGCGGAGGAGGATGAGAGACGACTTAATAGAGGTTTATAAGATGATGAGGGGGACAGATAGAGTGGACGTTCAGAGACTATTTCCTCGGGTGGATGTAGCTGTTACAAGGGGGCATGACTATAAGATTCAGGGTGGGAGATATAGGAGGGATGTCCGAGGTAGGTTCTTTACTCAGAGAGTGGTTAGGGTGTAGAACGGATTGCCTGCTGTGATAGTGGAGTCGGACACTTTAGGAACTTTCAAGCGGTTATTGGATAGGCACATGGAGCTCACCAGAATGGCAGGGAGTGGGATAGCTTGATCTTGGTTTCGGACAATGCTCGGCACAACATCGAGGGCCGTCTATGTTCTACATAACCCATTTCAGTGCTAACCTCTTAATGGCTGACTTTTGCTGAGGAATTGATACCAAAGTTAGCTAAGTGATGGATTGTCGCGCTGCATGGGGCAGGCAGTGCCACAGCCTGCAAACCTACTGTCAGCTCCAGCTCGTCAGCTGTGTTTCCCTTTTATTTCTTTTGAGGCCACCATTCTAACTTTCAATGCAAGCTTCCGTGCCACCCTTGGAAGTCCCGTTTCCAAATCGATCCAGATAGGTCCGTGGCCACATTTCGTTTGAAGCAATGACGAGACAAGTGCAATTGCGCTTCTCTACCTAGGCTAAAGCGTTGGCACCCTGATTCCTCCGCCAACTCTGTCAACCTTCCTAGAGTTAAGTTAGAAAGGACTGTGATAAAAAGCAAATTACTGCGGATGCAGGAGCCTGAAACAGAAATGGGGAATACTGGCCAATCTCAGCAAGTCTGGCAGCATCCAAGGGCCGGTGCAGACTCGATGGGCTGAATGGCCTCCTTCTGCACTGTAGATTCTCTGAAAAGGGAGCTAACGTTTTGAGCCTGGAAGACCCGGTGTAAAATCTAGAGAGAACTGGAAATGGGGTCAGCTTTAAACTGTTGTTGGGGGGAGGGAGGGGGGGGGGGGGGGGGGGGAGGTGTGGATCGATGGGACTGGGTAGGGGGGCCAGCAATAACTTTGTAAGATATAGGAGCAGAATTAGGCCATTTGGCCCATCGAGTCTGCTCCGCCATTCTATCATGGCTGATATGCTCTTCATCTGCTACCTAAAATGTTACAGACCAAGAGCTGGATTGCGAAATCAGCCAGAGCATCTCCTCCCTGGGACACATGACCTAGGAGCGGAATTCGGCAATTTAGCCTCCCGAGCCCAACACCCTCAATGTGATCCTGGCTGATCTCGTCCTGGCCTTAACTCCACCGTCCTGCCCGTTCTCCATAATCCTTCAACCCATTACCAATTAAAAATCTGTCTAACTCCTCCTTAAATTTACTCACTGTCCCAGCATCCATCGTACTCTGGGGAAACGAATTCCCCAGATTCACATCCCATTGGGAGAAGTAGTTTTTCCTCAAATTGGTTTTAAATTTGCTACCTCTTATTCTAAGATTATGACCTCCTCTTTAGAATGGCCCACAAGAGGGAGCATCAGCTCCACGTCTACTTTATCCAGACCTTTCAGCATCTTGTATACCTCCATGAGATCTCCCCTCATTCTTCTAAACTCTCGAGAGTCTAGTCCTAAACTGTTCAATCTCTCCTCATACGACAAAACCCCTCATCTCTGGAATCAATCTAAATAGGTAGGGATTGACAAAGGTGTCGAGGACAGAAGACAGAAGAAATGTAAATGGGGGTGATTAAGGCTAAGAAGGGTACTGAAAGGACTGTACTTTCTTCTGTTGTAACCTTGCGATGCCTACCGTCACATTCTATAGTCCATTTGAGCTACATTTCCAGCAACTTGGTGACACCTGCTGTTATATAGAACATTTGGAATATTGTGTCCAATTCTGGTCATCACACCACCAGAAGGATGTGGAGGCTTTGGAGAGAGTACAGAAAAGGTTTACCAGGATGTTGCCTGGTATGGAGGGTATTAGCTATGAGGATTGAACAAACTGGGATTGTCCTCCCCAGAGAGACGGAGGCTGAGGGGTGCCCTGATAGAAGTTTATAAAATTATTAGGAGTATAGATGTGGTGAACAGTTGGAAGCTTCTTCCCAGGGTGGGAATGACAATTACAAGAGGGCACAAGTTCAAGGTGAGGTGGGAAGGGTTCAATGGAGATGTGCGAGGGATGTTTTTTTACACAGAGGGTGGTGGTGGCCTGGAATGCACTGCCAAATGAGGTGGTTGAGGCAGAGACGTTACCGACCTGTAAGACTTACCTGGATAGACACAGACGGGGTATAGAAGGATACAGGCAGTTGGTCTAAATGGGACTCGTGATCGGCGCAGGTTTGGAGGGCCGAAGGGCCTGTTCCTGTGCTGTATTGGTCTTCGACACACTGAGGCCTGTTGTCTTATTTTTGCACCGGAGTGAGGTGGAAAACTAGATGGTGATTGTTCAGTTTCTGCAAAGAAAAAAAGGATTTGAAAGTGTTTGCATGTTTTGTGCTCATCGTGCTTTATAATATCGTGAACAACCTGGGAAAAATAGGGTACGGATGAAGTTGAACCTGACCTGGGAATTCAGATGGAAATTAATACAGTACGAACAACATAACGCCACCCAAAGGAAGGGCATGATATGCCTACGTCATTAGCAATCTTCTGCAACATGATACAGATAATCCTTCAATAATGCAAGACCTGTGAGCAGCTGGAACAGTACAAGAAAGGAGAATGTAAAATGCCAAAGCGTTGAGCATCCTTTTCCCCAGCAGTATAAATTGTTGTGAGCATTTGAATTTTGGTATTAAATTCATAGAGGTCTTCAATACAGGAAAGGCCCTTAAGCCCAGCAGGTTTGCGCCAGTCTAAAACACCCACCTATATTCTCATCCCATTTTCCAGCACTTGTAATAATATAATAATCTTTATTATTGTCACAAATAGGTTTACTTTAACACTGCAATGAAGTTACTGTGAAAGCCCATAACCTTGTATGCCTTGGCCTCGCAAGTGCACATCTAAATAGATGAGCACAGTGCAGATGAGCACAGTGTAGATGAGGACCAGGCAGTTTGCCTGGAGAGCTCTTGCTGCTGCTACTTGTTGGGTGTAAAATGGTAAACTGCCTGGGTTCAGTTCCATACGTCAATATTACAGGTTCCAGCAGCTTCAGAGAGATCGTGGGCGGGATTCTCCGACCCCCCGCCGGGTCGGAGAACCGCCAGGGGGGCGGCGTGAATCCCGCCCCCGCCGGCTGTCGAATTCTCCGGTGCCAGGGATTTGGCGGGGGCGGGAATCGCGCTGCGCCGGTCGGCGGCCGCTGGCAGCGGTCCACCCCCCCCCCCCCCCAGGCGATTCTCCGGCCCGCGATGGGCCGAATGGCCGCCCATTTTCGGCCGTCCCGCCGGCGTATGTTACGACAGCTAACCGGCAGGACCTGGCTCAGTGGGTTCCCTTCGTGGAGGGCGCTGGGGGTGGTGGCCTGGCCCGCGATCGGACCCCACCGCTCCGCGGGCGGGCCTGTGCCGTGGGGGCACTCTATTCCTCCGCGCCGGCTGCTGCAACAGTCCGCGATGGCCGGCGCGGAGATGAACCCCCCCTGCATTTGCACTGGGATGACGCCAGCACACAGTGGCGTTCCCGCGCATGCGCCAACTCGCGCCAGCCGGCGGAGGCTCTTCGGTGCTGGTTGGCATGGTGCCAAGCCCCTTCCGCGCCGGCTGGCACGGCGCAAACCACTCAGGCGCCGGCCTAGCCCCTGAAGGTGCGGAGGATTCCACACCTTTGGGGCGGCCCGATGCCGGAGTGGTTCCCGCCACTCCTTCCCGCCGGAGTTGCCTGCTCCGCTGGTTTCCGAAGAATCCCGCCCCATGTGACAGACCTCCCACTAATAATAATCTTTATTCGTGTCACAAGTAGGCTTACATTAACACTGCAATGATATTACTGTGAAAATCCCCTAGTCCCCACACTCCGGCGCCTGTTTGTGTACACAGAGGGAGAATTCAGAATGTCCAATTCACCTAACAGCACGTCTTTCGGGCCTTGAGGGAGGAAACTGGAGCACCCGGAGGAAACCCACGCAGACACGGGGAGACCGTGCAGATTGCGCACAGACAGTGACCCTAGCTGGGAATCGAACCTGGGACCCTGGCGCTTTGAAGCAACTGTGCCACGTCTCCTGGGTTTTGGACAAAGGATGTATTTTTCCAGGTCTGGAATCTTTAGATGTTTAATAGCGAAGCCAGGGTCTCTTTTGTCCTCGCCGACAACCTGTCTCCATGGACCAGAGCTCTGCTTTAGAAATAGAAAGGATGTTGGTGCAGTTCTTTGGAATTTGATCTTCTGCAACCTCAGGGGGCATTAGCATCTCTTTGAAGATAACAAAGGCTTGGATATGTATCTTCCTCCCCGCCTCCTGGAAAGGTCTGGCCCACAAGTGACTTCAGATCAACAGCACTGCGGTTGACTCTTAGCTGCCCTAAAGTGACCACTAGCGAGCCGCTCGGTTCAAGGGAAATTAGGGATGGCAACAAATACAGGCCTTGGCAGCGACATCCCTTGAAAGAGTAAAAAGCCTTCTACAGGCATCAGAGTTTGCAGTCATTCTGCACCCAGTCTAAGTTTGGAGGTGTCTGCTCTGGTATTTCCTGCGACCATTATTACGTTTATGTCCCTCTCAGCTTTGGTGTGCAGCTGGTGTGGATTTGACCGGCTGGAAGCCGCCGCGGACAGAGAACGGGAATGAACTGGGCCGCTCCCGCAGCTGCGATCCCCTGACCTCTGACACCGAAAAGGACGGGAAGAATAGCAGCAGCCACAGCTCCCCCGACAAAATCAAGAAGGTAAATAAGATTTGGTGTTACAGATTCGACCGCATGTGGCAGATAAGAACACTGACTTTCGCAAGGTGGCTTTACACTGCACTGCTGAATTAACAAAGAGAACACGGTCCTTTGGCATTGAGGAAGAGTGCAGACCTGCATAAGAACACTTAGTAAGAATCTTTTCACTTGTTTCCAGGGGGGTGTAAAATTCATCAATATTGAGAAGCAGCTATGACCCCCCCCTGCCTCTAAATGACCAGTGCAGCTCTTCCACAGACCGCTAGCTCCTGTGACTCTATTCACGGCAGAACCAAGTTCTCCATGCTCTTCTGAGCAACATTTATCCTGCAACCGACACCCTAAATCAGACTAATAATACAAAAGCAAAATTCTGCAGGTGCTGGAAATCTGAAATGAAAACAGGAGATTTTGGAAATACTCAGCGTGTCGCACAGCGTCTGTCGAGAGAAACAAGTTGATGTTTCAGGTTGCTGAGGGTTCATCAGAACCTAAAACAGATTTTTTTTAGGACATAGAACATACAGTGCAGAAGGAGGCCATTCGGCCCATTGCGTCTGCACCGACTCACTTAAGCCCTCACTTCCACCCTATCCCCAGAACCCAATAACCCCTCCGAACCTTTCTTGGACACTAAGGGGCAATTTCCCATGGCCAATCCACCTAGCCTCCACATCTTTGGACTGTGGGAGGAAACCGGAGCACCCGGAGGAAACCCACGCAGAACGCAGGGAGAACGTGCAGACTCCGCACAGACAGTGACCCAGCGGGGAATCGAACCTGGGACCCTGGCGCTGTGAAGCCACAGTGCTAATCACTTGTGCTACTGTGCTGCCCCAGGTCGTGATCTCATTGCTGTTTATGGGACCCTGTTGTATTCCGATTGGCTGCCACGTTTCCCACTCAGAAGAGTGACTAAACTTCAAAAGTCCTTCATTGATTGTATAAATCCCGATGTTATGAAAGGCACTATATAAATCTAATTCTTTCTGCGTATGATGGTAGTTCTAAGCAGAGCAACACTCACTGCCACATAGATGCAATGTTGCCAGCTGATATCAATACATTATTTTATCACACTTGCCCCAATCTGAGTGCTTGCCGACTTTGTTGACTTTTGTTTACGATCTCTTTCTTCAGGTTCACAGTGCGGATGACGTCTCGAGCCGTGTGTGGATCTGCACGAGCACACACTCCACCAGTAAAATTGTGATCATTGATGCCAACCAGCCTGGCACCATTATGGACCAGTTTATAGTGTGCAATGCCCATGTTCTGTGTATCACCAGCGTTCCGGGTAAGTGAGTTCCACTGTTCAGGCTGCAGTACTGAATTTATGCTTGGCAGTGGTGAGCCTGTTCAATCAGGGCAACTGGAGTAAAAATAAAATGATATGTCGCAACTTAATTCATGATGGCATGTGTCCGATCCCGCGGCATTGTTTTGAAGATGAGCAGGAGAATCCTGGCTGATATTTATCACTCAATCAACGTCACAAAAAAAACCGTACTGTCCGCTCGTTATCACATTGCTGATTTTGCTGCCACATTAGCAGCCCTGTTTCGTACTTTACATCAGCGACTAGATTTCAATAATCCCTCCATTGGCTGTAAAGCGGTTTGAGCCAGCTTGTGGTCACGGCAAAACAAGCCTTTTTTTTAACCTTAAGGAAGGAATCACACAGGAAGTTAGCAAAGAGCAATAGTGTGCTATTCAGACTAAGTGCTTGCCCTGCTAGCTTGGCAGTAGCGAATGGAGCTAGAAAGGAATGAAGTGAACCTGAAGAGGAGTAGAAAATAAAGAAAAATATTCAGATTACGCCATGGTTGCAGAGTGGTTCCAGACTAAAGTACTGTCTTTTGGTGGCCACTGTAGTTGGCTAGTCCTGTCCATTAGGGTGGCTTTTGAGACTGTTTGCATTAATAATTGAATCCTGAGAAGTATTTTTTTTTTTTAAAAAGAAAAATACGAGTACCCAATTCTTTTTGTTTCCAATTAAGGGGCAATTCAGCATGGCCAATCCACCAAGCCTGCACATAGAATATTAGTGTGGCCAATCCACCTAGCCTTTTCGGGTTGTGGGGGTGAGACCCACGCCGACACGGGGAGAATGTGCAAACTCCACCCGGACAGTGACCTGGGGCCGGGATACGAACCCGGGTCCTCGGCGCCGTGAGGCAGCAGTGCTAACCACGGCGCCCGATTTTTCTGATACACACAGACCTGAATTATCCACCCCGTGCCCTCGACATGTGTCAGGAACAGAGCTTGGGAATTCTATATTCTTAGCTCCTGATTCCCTGACGAGGGGCACTACAACACAAATATTGGGTTCTTTGGCGTTACTGATTTCATATTAATAGTTGAAATAAATCTAATGGCACGTTTATTTCCTTTCACCAATTTGCAAAGTAAGGCAGAAAAGATCGACCAAGGGAGGATTGCCTGACTGACGTATGTCAGGAGGCCCTAGTAATGTGGTCCACAATTGTGTCATCTGTAATGGACAGAAAATAGAGAGAATTGTACTTGTGATTTTCTAGTATGTGTATGGCTGACCTGGGTAGCTTACC
The DNA here is from genome assembly GCF_047496885.1 of Scyliorhinus torazame. Lineage (NCBI taxonomy): Eukaryota > Metazoa > Chordata > Chondrichthyes > Carcharhiniformes > Scyliorhinidae > Scyliorhinus > Scyliorhinus torazame. The sequence continues at coordinate 180,931,965 of NC_092723.1, read as the reverse complement.
TGGTTGGAGTGTGTGCCCCCCAGAGTATTGCAAGAAATAAACCCTGTTGGTAAATTGCTCTTGGCTGGTGGTTGTGGGGGCTGTATAGTCATGCCACAAAGCAGTTATTTAAATATCCCTGAGAAGCCCGTCATTCAACTTGTTTTCACCCTGGAATAAATAAGGACATCCTCAGGAGATGGGACCACGCGCTGTTCTTAAAAACCATGCTTGATGTGCATAATGGGACCAATTAGCCTGGATGACCTGTTCCCAAACGATGGGTAGCTGCAGTGCATTAAGAGTGCCCCTGCCTGTCCAAGTACAGTTTGGCAGTATTAACAGTGCTCGGTCGCTCCCCTCGGGGCAATCCCCCTCCTTGGCAAAACCTTGTACCGGTGGAGAGTTGAGAAAAATGTTGTGCAGCTGCAGGCTTACTGGTGTTGCAAAGCCTGAAAATGTTGGAGGTTAACGTTGCCCTTTTCGAGCTCTGTTTTGCTTGCTGCTGAGCCTCCTCCGTCGCTGCTCAGCCCATTAATCTCAGCTTAGCACGCTACTGTGTGCAGATCTAAGCATGTCTATATTGTCAACAAATTGAGGCAGGAGGCTGAGAGTAACCCCCAAACCCCCACATGCACACACACCCTCTTTTGAATATGTTTGTTGGGGGCATTTGCTGCACGAAAAGGGAACTCTATGAAATCTCAGGTCATTATAATGGGGCGGTGGTCTACATCCACTTTTTCTGATCCTTGCATCCAGACAATGTGCAACACACAGGGAAAATGTCAGGAAAATAATGTCTGATGCTGGCTGAAGACCTTTTGGATATTTGAACGGTGGCCTTTTCTGCCGATGGATGCTTTTTATGGGATCTTGCACAGTTGCTTCTGGGGTGAAACTGTCACGTGTACCGAGGTACAGTGAAAAGTATTGTTCTGCGTACAGTCCAGGCAGATCTTTCCATAAGTGAAAAACACAGGGCAGACGATAAATACACAAAATACATAGACATCGGGTGAAGCATATGGAGTGTGTAGGACTACACTATAGAGCAGATACGTGCCAGTTCTCCCCGACTATTTACAGAACGAGTGATAATACTCTTGACCATCAAAGCATTTATTTGGAATGAGGCTGGATGGCAAAGTGGAGTATAAAATAGACTTGTGGGCAAGTGCAGCCCAGGCGAATGGATTGCAGACCTCATCTCTCTGGTAGGGGAATGGGTTATAGGGATAGCATGAATTGGAATCTGTAAGAGCTCTCTCCTCACTGTGATGGGGGCTTGCTGTACAACCTGTTCTGCCTGGCATGCAGACTGCTGCTACAGGACCGGCCTGCTCGAGTCCACACTTGCTGTGCTACGCTCAGTAAGGAGTGACGGACTTCTCTCTGGGGTGCATTTGAAGGGACCTAATTGGCTAAGTTTGGATAGTCTTTCAACTCAAGAGTCCAAACTATACAAGCTGAAAGAGAATTTAACAATAGCTTGCTCAAACAAAAGTCAGGATGGCTCCTGCAAGAAACCAGACTGCCCCATTGATGCTGTTACAATGCTGTTCTGAGGCTAGAACTGTGGACATTGAGAGACAAAACTATCCCTGTTGCATGCAATATCTAGGTAAGAAATAGGTGATTGAAATACTAATTTCTGGGTATGATCTTTGGCATCCAATCCTTCCTGGAAAGGCGCCGAGGCTTCCAAGTGTTTGAACAGGCTTCCAGGCTACTTCATTATCCTCTTAGGACCCTGATACCAATTAAGAAAAGTAATTGGTGGTGCAAACTGCGGCCTAATCAATGGTCCTTGGAGGCTGCTGGAAACCACTGAAAAACAGATCAGGTTTTATTTTATTTTGTTACCGAACCTACCATGGAATTATGGGGAGGCAGTGGGGTCGTGGTATTTTCACTGGATTAGCAATCCAGAGACCCAGTGTAATGCTCTGGCGTCTTGGGTTCCAATCCCAACACAGCAGATGGCGAAATTTCAATTCAATAAAATAATCTGGAATTAAAAATCTAATGATGACCATGAAACCGTTGCCGATTCTCGTAAAAAAACGTCTGGTTCACTAATGTCCTTTCGGGAAGGAAATCTGCCGTCCTTACCCGGTCTGACCTACAGGTGACCCACACAGGTTGACTCTTAACTGCCTCCTCCCCCACCCTCTGAAATGGCCCAGCAAGCCACTCAGTTCAAGGGCAATTAGGGATGAGGAACAAATGCTGCAACGCCCACATCCCAAGGACGAATGAAGAAAAAAAAGTCGGATGAGGCACGAGTGCTCATTTTGGTTCCAGAGGAATACCGTGAGCTGTTGACCAGCCCCCTCTGCTCGTCTCCCACTCCCCACCAAGCCCCTACCCCCAATGGACTGAATGGCCCAACGTCTGTGTTGAATGATCTTGAGAAGACCCCTACTGGCCTACTGCACCAGAATGCCAATTCGTGTCTGCAACTCCACGGTGTTATGGAGATAAAACTTGAAGCCCCCCCGATTTCCAGTGAGCCTCAGGCCGTCAATTCTGGGCCTGTACAGGTGGCACATCATGATTTTCAGCGCAGGAAAAATTTCCAGGTGGTTGGATGATATGGACGTTAGCCGTTATCTAATTCATGTTGCCACTTGGTTGAATTAGATAGGCAGACAGGTTGCAGAAAGGGAGAATGTTGCACTCTCAGCATGGTCATACTGGGGCGATGATGGCATGGTGATAATCACACTGGATTAATAATCCAGAAGCTAAACTTTCGTTATCTGGGACTCTGGGTAGCCCATAATAGGGCCTTGCTTCATAAATTAAATCACATTCATTTGGTCGATAGTGTCAAGTCAGACACGTGACTTCATTTTAATAGTCCTTGGTGGACCAAGGACAGGGTTCAGACTATTAAAATGAACGTACTCCCGAGATTTTTATTTCTTTTTCAATGTCTCCCCATTTTTCTTCCCCAGTCCTTTTTTTTTGTTAAAATCAACCAATTAATATCCTCCTTTATTTGGATGGTAAGACTTGAAGGGCCTGTGAAGTTTTGCTCCAAATCTTGGCTTTACTCAATTTATTGTTTTACTATTGGGCAGCCAGTATTCACGGTGGCACAGTGGTTAGCACCGCTGCCTCATTCGCCAGAGTCCCAGGTTCGATTCCCGGCTTGGGTCACTCTCTGTGCGGAGTCTGCACGTTCTCCCCGTGTCTGCGTGGGGTTTCGTCCGGATGCTCCGGTTTCCTCCCACAGTCCAAAGATGTGCAGGTTAGGTGGATTGGCCGTGCTAAATGTCCCCTTACTGTCTAAAGGGTTAGGTGGGGTTACTGGGTTACGGGAATAGGGTGGGGTCATGGGCCTAGGTGGGGTGTTCTTTCAGAGGGTCGGTGCGGACTTGATGGGCCGAATGGCCCCCCCTTCTGCACTGTGGTGATTCTATATTGCTGTGGTTCAGCGATCCTGATTCCATATGGGACAAGTGGAAGTGTGTTCCTGAACTGTTTCTCGGCTTGGTGCAATAGCCTTTCTCTCTGGTTAGATTTTCCCTGAATCCAATGGTGGTCACCACCCTGAGAATTTGGAAGCAGTTCAGGCAGCATTTTAAGCTCTGTTCCCTGTCTCCGCTAGCCCCCATCTGCAACAGCCACCTTTTTCTGCCAGCGGGTTTGGACTCTATGCTTAAGTCAGGGGAGAGGAAGGGTTTGGGGACCTGTTTTTGGAGGGGAGGTTTGCCAGTTTTAAGGAATTGGCAGAGACATTCCAAGTGCCTGATTCCAGTCTTTTCCAGTGCTTTCAGATTGATGATTTTTTGTGCAAAGCTTCCCCCTCCTTTCCCTTGACGCCATCTTCTTCCCTATTGAAGAGGATTTTGTCTTTGACCGAGTCTGATGAGAGGCTATTTTGGGCATATATGGCCATATCCTCTCAGTGGAATCAGCTCTGTGGAGTGAGGTGAGGATGAAATGGAGGGGGTGAATTGTGTCCCATTCTGGATGGTGGGGTGTGGAGTGAGGCCCCTCGCAGGGTCAATCACACGTCTTCATGTGCTCGGCTAAGTTTGATCCAATTCAAGGTGGTGCATAGACTGCATCTGACTCAAGTGAGGATGAGTGGATTTTTCTCTGGAGGGGAGGACAAGTGTGAGTGCTGCTCCTGGGGGCCGGCTAACGATGCTCATCTTCTGGTCTTGTCCCGAGTTGGTAAGCTTCTGGGCCTCTTTCTTCAACACCATGTTGGAGACACCGCAATGTTGATTTGGATCCATGTCCGCTGGTGACCACGTTTGGGGTGTCAGACTCGCTGGTGCTTCAGTTGGGGGTGAAGGTGGATGTCCTCGCCTTCGCCACGTTGATAGCCCGGAGACGCGTTCTGTTTGGGTGGGGGTCTCCCTAGTCCGCCCATTGCCTCAGCTTGGTTGGGCGACCTCAAGTCTTTTTTACGTTTGGAGACGGTTAAATACACCATTGGGGTCAGTGAAGAGGTTCTACCTAAAGTAGCAGCCATTCATTAAATTTTTTAAGGAGCAAGTCACCGTCAGCTTTTTTTGTGGGGGGGGGGGGGGGGTGGTTTAGTTTAGTTTTGGGGTAAAAGTTAATATGTGCTTTTGCTTGTTAGTCTCTTCTATCGTGTAATTTTGGTTAATTGTTTTGTATGTTTTTGTTTATTATGGAAAACTTTAAACTTTAAATATATAAAAACATTAATTCAGAGGCCAACGCTTTTGGGACATGGGTTCGAATCCCACCATGGCAGCTATTGGAATTTAAACTCAATTAATAGAATCTGGAATATAAAGCTGGTCTCCGTAATGGTGAGCATGAAAACATAATTGATTGATGTAAAAAAAAACCATCTGGTCCACTAATGCCCTTTAGGGAAGGAGATCTGGCCCACACGTGACTCCAAACCCACAGCAATGAGGCCAAATGGCCTAGTGCGTGACCTTCAGTTCAAGGGTAATTAGGGTTGGGCAGCGACTGGACATTCCCGCCGAAAGTCAGCGGACCGTTGGCTGCTTCTCCCAAGTTTTTTGACCCGCATGCGGCGTTCCCCATCACAAACGAGATCGGAAATCCCGGCCCATGTTCGGAACAATTCTTTTCTTTTGAAGTCCCGTGTTTCGCCTTTCTGAAATATTTTGCCATTCCTACTTCCAAGTTGAAAGTTCTAACTGGAGGGAGAAAACCCAAGTCAATCCTTTGAAAGTCTCCAGAACCATGTGACTATTTGGATGCTGCCTAATCGCTTCTCTATAACCTTGTCATCAATACAGCAAGATGAGAATTTTCCTTTTTTCTTTGCATCAGCTGCGAGCGAGAGTGATTATCCCGCCGGAGAAATATTTTTAGAGGGAGACTTGAATCCAGATGATTCCAGTGGAACAGAAGGGGTACTAGCAGGAATTACACTAGTAGGATGTGCGACACGGTGCAATGTTCCTCGGAGCCACAGCACATCTAGAAGTGACACCCCAACATCTGACAAAGGACAAAGTGGGTAACAACACCATTCAAATATCTTTATTTCTACTTTTATTTTCAAAACAGTTTTAAGTTTTATTCCCGTCTTCAAGGTGATTTTGTTTGGTCCAATGTTGTTTGAGAATTTGAAATCAGTTTGTATTTTTTATTTTTTTGAAGAAAGGGGTCTGGAAATGAACTGGCATCAGTGAAAGTGACCACGACAGCTGCCAGATCGTCCGACTAAAGCCAGACTGGTTCACTGGTCTGGTCTGACCTACATGCGCCTCCCTCTCCCGGACCTGCTCTCTGAAGTGACCTAGCAAGCCACTCTGTTGTAGTCACTCTACTTTAGCGGTTCAAGGGAGAAGGCCCAGCATCCCCTTCTCTGGGTGCCAGTGATGTCCAAATTATTCCTGTGGCATTGATATTCTTAAGCCATCACCAGGTAGACATGCAAAGGACTTCCCTTCAACCTTCCTTCTTCTGTTCTTGTTTGGTAGCTTTTCCTGATGACTTGATCAAGCCCATGTGCCAAATTACGAGTGCAAAGCCCATCTGCAATTTAGCAGGTGAAGCAGTAATAATGTCGCCATTGTGCTTCCTGCTCTTTTTGAATATCAGATGAGAGGGTAGTTCTAGGAGGCAACAAGGGCAGTCCCTGGGAGGTGCCGAGGGCAGCCCCTGGGAGCGCCGAGGGCAGCCTCTGGGAGGGAATGAGCTGCGAGGCTGCTCATCTTCATCTAAGGTTTTGGAGAGTGGATCATGAACCTGGGAGTTTTCTTGAAACACTGGCAAGCCAAGGAAGACACTTGCTCATAATTATGACCGTCTCTGGAATGTATTCGCAACATGCCTCCAAGAGTGGAAGCAAAAACTCCTGTAGTCATCTCAAAATGGTCAACGGAGAGCATGTTTCCAAATGGATTCTGACAATGAACCGGGGGGACTTCCCCATAACGAGTACAGACTCTGAGAGATGGTCTGAGAGATCCTCATGGTAGACGGGTCAGCAGAGTAACTGTGTACAAACCCATCACAGTTGGGGGAGGAGACTGAGAGAGTTCCCATTCTCATAACCGTTATGGACTGTCAGTTAATCAGAGAGAAATTATATCTTCCTTCCACTGGCCTGGTCTGCAGCCAGATAGTCGGTATGCCTCAGAAACAAATTCTAGAGGTAGCTTTGTGACGTGAGTGAAGGGCGTCGGTATTGTGGTCCTCTGTGAAAACCCTCAACGTTTGAGAAATGGAACTCCGAAGGCAAGTACACTTGATGCTGCTAGCCTCTAGCCAAGCCAAGGACTTTGAGTAAATCGAAATGACCAATCCATGAGCACAGCCTGTTGACTTTACAGCGTAGATTTTGTGATACACTGATCCCAGTATGGCAGTCAGTGCTCCGCAATCAGAGCAGTTTCCATTTCCTGATCATTAAAATTAACTGCCAGAAAATGGATGGTGCTACAAACTGCAAATGTTGACCTTTGCGTTCAATATTCCAATTAGCTCTCCAGTTGAGCAGTGGTCTGTGCCAGAACCTCTCTACGATATTTACACAGATGTGAACAGTGCGTTGTCTGGTCGAGTGCGATATTTTAGCAGTGTGTTAATGCAGCCTGCGAGTCCCGATGTGTGTTGATGTGCACTGATGCACTCTGTGCTCTCCTCACTGTTGTCGTGGAAATGTAAAGAAGTCAGGGACTATGGGCTGTCTATGACATTCTGTATTTTTTTCAGGGACGCTGATTTCAGTAACCAGGCTTCATTGACATTTTGTCAGCAACCTGCCAGTCTGAAACAGGCTGGCTCCAGACAACCAAACAACAGACTCTGTCTGGCACAGTTATGGCGCTGTATAGGGCTGGAGAGGGGAGGGGGATGATGTGGGGAGAAGTTCCTGAGGTCGAAAAGTAGGAAGTTTGTGTGGCACAGCAGAACCCCGTAATGTCCCTGTGGGACGCCCAAGGAGCCCCCCCCCTCCAATTCCTCTTGGAAACCCCCCCATTCCTTTTGGCTCCACAGAGAAAAGTTGTTTCCTAGTCCGGGAGGAGCTCCGGTGGTTGGGTTGTGAAGGAATGAGAGGTGCAAGGACACGGAGGAGATGGAAGCTGTACCCATAGCTGCCGATGGGGCTTGGGCGTTTGTGAAGGGTAAGGAGAGGCATTGCAACTATGAGAACTCTCAGGTTGGGAGAAATAGTATCACAGAATTGGTCCCTGGTAACCTTGCGATTGATAATATACTTTAGAAAAATTCACTCGTGGGACGTGGACATCGCTGGCTAGGCCATTATTTATTGCCCATCCCAAATTGCCCATGAGAAGCTGCCTCCTTGAACTGTTGCAGTCTGTGTTGTCCATGTGGTTAGGTACACCCACAGTGCCATTAGGGAGGGAGATCCAGGGTTTTGACCCAGCGACAGTGAAGGAACGGCCGATATATTTCCAAATCAGGATGATGTGTGGCTTGGAGGGGAACTTCCAAATAGTGGTGTTCCCTTGTCTGCTTGCCTTGTCCTTCTAGATGGTAGCGGTCGTGGGTTTGGATGGTGCTGCCTAAGGAACCTTGGTGAGTTCCTGCAGCGCATCTTGTACATGGTACACACAACTGCCAATGTGTTGCTGGTGGAGGGAGTGAATGTTAGTGGATGGGGTGCCAATCAAGTGGGCTGCTTTGACCTGGACGGTGTCGAGCTTCTTGAGTGTTGTTGGAGCTGGACTCATCCAGGCAAGTGGACATTCCTTACTTGTGCTTTGTAGATGGTGGACAGGCTTTGGGGAGTTGTGAGGTGAGTTACTCTCCGCAGGATTCCTAGCCTCTGACCTCGTGTAGCCACAGTATTTATACGGCTAGTCCAGTTCAGTTTGTGGCCAATTAAGTTGTAGTTAGCAAGGACCAGTGACATACCTGGAAATGGATAACACAAGTTATTTGATAATTATAGATACCTATTGAGTTTCAATATGACATAAATATTGAACAATGATGGTGGTTTATTGTGAAATACATTTGTAATATTATTGAATGATTGCATTATTAAATAGACGAAGGAATATTTTCAGTATTGATTAATGCAATGTAGTTTCTGAGCTTCTCATCATAACGATAAATTTCTAGCAGTGTCTGTGCTGCCCATGTAGGTGATGTGGCTACTGTTAAAGATGGGAAAGTTAACCAACCACAATCAGCTGAAGAGGCAACTGAAGCGACAGAGGCAACGGAAAATGGTGCAAGTGATGCGGAACCAGCGTTGGCACGGCCTAGTGCCTACACAGAGCACGTGTTCACTGACCCAGCGCAGACAGAAGATAGACCTCAGCTCAGGTAAAGGAAATGGACATGGATATGACCGACATATTGTACGGTTAAGGGAATCGGTGGTAAATGGGTAACAGTGACATAGTCTGAACAGTAATTTGTCGGGGAAAAGATTGTGTAGTTATGATGTTAGTACCACGGTAAAGGGGATCGATGAAATGGAAAGATTATCATACTGGGCTGTGGTAAGGGACACTGTGGTTCTGTGTTGTGGCCTCTGAAAATGAGTGATATTGGTTAAGCAGCCTGTTATACAACTCCCAATTTTTATCTATACATACAGTGGGTGGCTACACCAATATCGCTCATTTTGGATGACCATGCAGAATGAAAATTACCCCGTGGATTTGTTAAAAATTATTTTGTGATGTTCTTGGAAGGTTTACTGCACAAAGAGAGTGGTTGAAATGTGTTATTTTTGTACTATATCTGTATATATTTGATGACTATTGTGATGTTATTTTGTAATACTGAAAACACCTTTTCTGTAATACAAATATTTAAAAAAAGCTAGGAGCAGCGCATGCTTTCTGATATTCCTGATTTCAGAGATGTACACCTATTGACAGCATAAGTCGGTACGGTCAGGATCTTGTGTTCTGCACACTCACAAGTATGAACAATATAAACTGGGCTGGATTTTGTCTTCACTGCCAAAGAGCAGCAATCTGGAGGCAGAGCTCTCACACCCTTTCTCGAATCTGCCTGATTTTTAATTTGTATTGTATTGTACCTTTAAAACCTCTGATACGTTCGCCCAGTGTACTTACTCAAAAGTTTTACTCCGGTGCCCTTAATTTGCGAGATGAACAAAGGACAAAACAGGTTCACAGTTTAATGCAATTTTATTCACAATTCTAATGTCTCAAGAAAATCTGACTCAGACTTCCAGCTGAGCTTTGGGTTTTACCCACACTTAGTGAAGGAGGCTGGCAGGCTACGATCACTCAATGTTGATGTCTTCTCTGGGTTTGAAACCCAGGGTCCCTCTTGCGATGGTTGTGCCCGAGGAACTCCCAGGTAATCGCTCAAGATCTGTTCGATGCTGCTTTGTTTATACTGGGAAGCTTGGATAGTCATATGTATACGCCCACCACTGGCCATTGTCCGAGCCAGACCCCAACTTGTTAATGAGAAAGACAGGATACTCCTGTTTATCCATGGTGGTTCAATCAAGACCCATTGTCCTCTTAAACTCCCCTTGTCTGACCAGCCATCAGCTCATTAAGGAGTCTGATGGCTTCTTTTGTCTGTTCTTCGTCCTGCTTCAAAGTTGATCACCTGTCTAGAAATTTGTTACATATTTAGTCTATGGATTGGGTAATCACAAAGTCTATATAGCAATAACCAGGTTTATGCCTTGACGTGGGTGCTGTTGCAGATAGTCAGTATCGATATCAGCCAGGGTTTCGTGAGACAGTTTTTGTTCCTGGCCTATGTGTATCTTCTCGGCCTGTTTTCAGTCCCACAATTGAAGTCCGTTTTTATTACCCTATATAATCAGGGTGTACACATACACGTGATGAATTTAAAGACTGTTTATGCATGCTGTAGCATGCCATCTAGCTGTGCATTCTGCCAGCTGATATATAAACCTCATAGCTTTTTATTCATTACTGAATGTATGACATCTACTGAAAGGTTGTCAGGGTTAGTAGCTACAATGCGCTTTGAGGAATCAGACATGTAAAATAGTACAGCATATCACTTCAGGATCATTATGAATTGTTTTTTACAAGGAAAATATCTGACATGGAGACAGACTAAAAAACACCTCCTGTCTAATTAGGCGGAGAGACAAACAGCAACTCTGAATATGCAGCCAGGAATGAGATGCTTGTACCGTTGTGTCAGTGCAGTTGCTTGCTAATTAAACTCTTATCTCGTATCACTTGCGCACATTTCAATTCTAAATCTGGGTTCTGTCCAGCAGGCTGATTCACATCATTGAACCATGTGTCGAAGACAGAAATGACTGCACACGCACCTCTCCCCTTTAACAGCCCTTGTACATTTGTGTCTTTGTCTCGGTGGAACCTAAATGTGTCATGTGGGAACTGCTGTCTTTTCCTTTTAGGGAAAATGGACAAGTCAAGGAGGAACAGAACGCAGGCCAACCAGTACAGGAGGCAAACATTTGCACCAATGGATCAATCACAAGTGCTGCCCCAACAATGTGGCTTGGGGCACAAAATGGCTGGTAAGTCAGGATTCTCAGACAGTGCTCAGATCAATTGTCCCGTTGAGGAGGATTTAAAGAGCTGAAAATCCCTTCAATCACTTGGGCAATATCACTCAAGCTTGAGAATAGTCACCAAAATAAGTGGAGATAGTGCAGTTGTGGATAGGGCTAAGCAATATTGAGAGTTGTATTGGGAAGTGTGGTGGGGTGGTTCACTTAAGGAGCAATACTTGGCGGGCCACATCACGGGCCTAGAGCCTTTGGGGACCCAGCACATCTTGCGCTATCAGGAATTTAGCCGCGGTTCTGGCCCTTGGGGCTTGGTCGGTGTTAGCCCAGGGATCGTGGGAACAAGGCCTGTGTATTAGTTGAGGTGTCCAGGGTATATTGTTCGCCTTAGTTCAATAAACCCCTTTTGTGTTTCAACACTGCCTCGCCAATCGCATCACAATATAACAGGAAGTTAAGGCTTCCTCTAGTTTATCTTTAAGTCGAGTTCCTTCAGTGTAGAATTGTTTATTTTTGTTGGCAGATTTAAATCCATCTATTGTTGTTATTGCCTTAAAAGGATTCTCTACTAGGCATGAGTATTCCACCACTCTTTCTGTAGGAGTGATGCTTAATGTTTAAAGATGGACATTGCAGTGATTTGAAATATTCTGTTCATGCCCACTCTGTCCATGTTTTACAGTGGAGGGGCGATATTTCATCTGATGTGTCGGCTCTGCTGTTCATTGGCTAGGTTCTTTAGCTTTTGGGGCAGTGGGTTGATGTTAATAACATCAGGGAATCAAATCGATGTAGTTTAAATTATTATTTTTTTTAACAAACAATTTTATTGAGGTTTTTTTGGCATTGTAAAGTTACAGATTACAGAAATATGCAAACATCAACAGAACCAACATTTCAACCAAACCACAATGCACATACCCGCTCCTCTCCCACCTACACTCCCCGCCTGTTTATCCCTCCTACTCTACCCTAATCCCCCCCCCCCCCCCCCCCGCTGACGCTCACTCTCCCGCGAAGAAGTCGATGAATGGTTGCCACCTTCGGGCGAACCCCAATACAGATCCCCTCAAGGCGAACTTGATTTTTTTCCATACCCAGAAAACTTGACATGTCCGAAAGCCATAGTTCGGTCTTCGGGGGTTTTGAGCCCCTCCATGCCAGCAGTATTCGCCGCCGGGCTATCAGGGAAGCAAAGGCCAGAAGATCAGCCTCTTTCTCCCCCTGGACTCCCGGGTCCTCCGAAACCCCGAAAATTGCCACCTCTGGACTCATCACCACCCTTGTTCTCAACACCCGGGACATGACATCCGCAAATCCCTCCCAGTACCCACTAAGCTTAGGGCATGCCCAAAACATGTGGATGTGGTTCGCTGGTCCTCCCGCACATCTAGTGCACTTGTCCTCTACCCCAAAGAATTTGCTCATCCGAGCCACTGTCAAGTGAGCCCAGTGAACGACCTTAAACTGAATCAGGTCGAGCCTGGCACACGTTGCGGTTGAGTTTACCCGACTTCAGGGCTTCCGCCCATACCCCATCCTCCATCACCCCGCCGAGTTCCTCCTCCCATTTGAGTTTCAGCTCCTCCGTCTGGGACTCTTCCCCCTTCATGAGCACCTTGTAAATATCCGAGACTCTACCCTCTCCTTCTCCAGAGACTATTCTGTCCTGAATCCCTATTGGCGGGAGGCGTGGGAAGGATGGGAGTAGTTTAAATTATTAAGATGACCCAATAACCCTGGACCAACTGATTGACGTCTTCAATTCCACCTGTCTGAGGGGCAACACGATTCCTCACATACAAAAAAAAATCCACTGCCAGAATATTGGATGCATGTTAATCCTTGCGTCCAGCATCTGAACCAGGCAATTCATGGGGACTTTGTTGGAAGATTTGAATGCTTTTTTTTTTATAAAGCCTGCCCCCAAATGGGCCCTCTGCCACTGGGTCCAGGAGGAGACAGAACACTTTTGCAGGTTATTTTCCAGTCATAGCATGTGGGTGGGAAAAAGATCTTGCATTTATATAATGCCTTCCATGGGCTCAGGACAGGCCAAAAAGCTTTATAAGACCATCAGGCCTTAAGACGTAGGAGCAAAAAATAATAAGGGCCATTCAGCCCATCGAGTCTGCTCCGCCACTCGATGAGATCATGACTGGTCTGATGTGTGATGATCCTCATATCCACTTTCCCCCCTGATCCCCATAACCATTGATTCCCTCACTGATTGAAAATCTGTCTCTCTCAGCCTTGAACATGCTTAATGACCCAGTCTCTACAGCTCTCTGCGGTAAAGAATTCCACAGATTCACTACCCTCTGAGAGAAGAAATTCCACCTCCTCTCTTTCTTAAAAGGGTGACCCCTTTCTCTGAGATTACGCCCTCTGGTCCTAGACTCTCCCACAAAGAGAAACATCCTCTCAGCATCTACCCTGTCACGCCCCCTGAGAATCCAATACGTCTCAATAAGGTCGCCCCTCATTGTTGTGAACTCCAGTGAGTACATGCTCAACCTAAGCAATCCTTCCTCATAAGAAAATCCCTCCATCCCTGGGATTAACCAAGTGAACCTTCTATACACAAAGTGCTTTCACTGTTGTATGATGGGAAGCATGGCAGTCGAATTATGCACAGTGAGCTCCCGCAAACAGCAGTGAGATGATGACCAGATGATCTTTTTTGTGCTGTTGATTGAGGGATAAATATTCGGCAGGACACCGGGCAGCACGGTAGCATTGTGGTTAGCACAATTGCTTCACAGCTCCAGGGTCCCAGGTTCGATTCCCGGCTTGGGTCACTGTCTGTGCGGAGTCTGCACGTTCTTCCCGTGTGTGCGTGGGTTTCCTCCGGGTGCTCTGGTTTCCTCCCACAGTCCAAAGATGTGCGGGTTAGGTGGATTGGCCATGCTAAATTGCCCATAGTGTCCAAAATTGCCCTTAGTGTTGGGTGGGGTTACTGGGTTATGGGGATAGGGTGGAGGTGTGGGCTTGGGTAGGGTGCTCTTTCTAAGAGCCAGTGCAGACTCGATGGGCCGAATGGCCTCCTTCTGCACTGTAAATTCTATGATTCTATGACTCCCTCGCTCTTCTTCAGAGTGCCGTTGGATTATTCACATCGATCTGAGAGGCCAAATGGGGCTTTGATCTTGCATCTCATCTGAAAGCCAGCACCTCTGACAGTGCGGCAGTCCCTCAGCACAGCACTGAAGGCGTCAGCCTAGGGCAGCACGGTAGCATAGTGGTTAGCATAATTGCTTCACAGCTCCAGGGTCCCAGGTTCCATTCCCGGCTGGGTCACTGTCTGTGCGGAGTCTGCACGTTCTCCCCGTGTGTGCGTGGGTTTCCTCCGGGTGCTCCGGTTTCCTCCCACAATCCAAAGACTAGTTAGGTGGATTGGCCATGATAAATTGCCCTTGGTGTCCAAAATTGCCCTTAGGGTTGATTGAGTGGGGTTACTAGGTTATGGGGATAGGGTAGTGTGGGCCTCGGTAGGGTGCTCTTTCTAAGAGCCGGTGCAGGCTCGATGGGCCGAATGGCCTCCTTCTGCACTGTAATTCTATGAAAGGTTCTGTGCTTGTTTCTGGAGTGGGATTCGAACCCACAGCCGGCTGATTCAGAGCTCCCCAGATGTTATCTTTATTGTTTTTGGGACCGATTGGAAGCCACTCTAGAGGTAAAAGGTCAATCTTCCAGATCATTACACCACCTGTTTCCCCATTGGAAAGCGGAGACTGTTGTCACCTGATCAAACCTGAGTCGAGATCCCAGTAGTGCTAAATCAATATCCTCACACTTTGACGTTCAATTATAAACCAAGAAGTTTAAAATCTACATCGTGTTCCTGTACACTGGCCTTTAATTCATCTTTTACAGTTTAATTGCTGGGTCAAACAGAGCAAGACGTGTTTGGTGTGAACTTGTGCTCAATGATTTATCATCAACCTAAATCCAAGCTGTTGTCTAACTGTGCTCTAAATATTGCTCCGCTTTCAGTGTGGAGTTTTGTTTTGATATACATTAATTTCGGAGATCTAATCTGTGTGTATTACTTCCCCGCTAGCCTTTATGTACACTCTGCAGTGTCCGACTGGAAGAAATGCCTGCACACGATCAAACTGAAGGATGCTGTTCTCAGCATTGTGTAAGTTGCTACGTAGGGTGGTTTAGGCAATGATCTGGATTGATTATTTTCTCCTCTATTCTTCCTCACATCCACATCTGGCAGTGCTAGCATTGCCTGGACCGCATTTATTGGGTGGGGAGGGAGAGCTAGATGATAAAATCATTTGTTTCTCTTTAGGCTGTGAACTTAATGTATGGGGCTAAGGATGAGAACTGGTTCAAAGGGGGAGGTGGGGGCATGTAGACCTTTGAACTGGTTCAACAGGACCATGTAGACCTTTGAAGTGGTTCAATGGGAGAATGAGACCTTTGAACTGGTTCAATGGGGAGCATGAGACCTTTGAACTGGTTCAACGGGGAGCATGTGGACCTTGGAACTGGATCAATGGGGAGCATGTGGACCTTGGAACTGGTTCAGTGGGGAGCATGTGGACCTTTGAACTGGTTCAATGGGAGCATGTGGACCTTGGAACTGGTTCAACGGGGTGCATGTGGACCTTGGAACTGGTTCAATGGGGAGCATGTGGACCGTGGAACTGGTTCAATGGGGAGCATGTGGACCGTGGAACTGGTTCAGTGGGGAGCATGTGCACCTTTGAACTGGTTCAACGGGGTGCATGTGGACCTTGGAACTGGATCAATGGGGAGCATGTGGACCTTGGAACTGGTTCAACGGGGTGCGTGTGGACCTTGGAACTGGTTCAATGGGGAGCATGTGGACCGTGGAACTGGTTCAATGGGGAGCATGTGGACCGTGGAACTGGTTCAGTGGGGAGCATGTGGACCTTTGATTTGTCTGTCCCCACCAATTGCAGCGCATCACTAGAGTGAAGCTTTATTTAATGGCATAGCTATTTCTAGATGAAAATGAAATGCTGCTTATTGGTGTGTATTTCTTCTTGTGTTGTCAGTATATAACTGACCTCTGACACCACCAGCTTCCACAAAAAAAAAATTGGATATTTCTATTCTTCACTGTCGTAACTCATGATCTCAAACACTTTACAGAAAATGTTCCATTACTTTAGTGAGCCACACTTCCCCCTGCTCACCCAGGTTCGGGTGCAGGATAGTAATTGTGCAAATCACCCAAGAGAATCCGATGAGCAGCAATAAGGCTTCTAGTTCTAGAATCCAGTAGTTGCCGAATGTAGCTCCGTAAGGCTTTGTCCCCAGATCAGTCACCTCATCAACTGAAAATGTACATCCTTCGAGATGCTTTTAAGGTGGGGAATTTCTTCTACAAATTAACAATTATTTAAAACTTCGAGCCAGTGCTCCCGGGCTGCTGGCTCCAAAACCCAGCTTCAGATCAAAGCATGATGCTACACGTGATCCAATCCAGCAACCTGCATCTAACCCTTGGGTGAGGCGATGGGATGGGGAGGTTGACTAACATGTAATTATTCTGGGATTATTGTGCGGCAGTGAGCTCCTATTCTCATATATTGATCATGGCCTTTATTGCACAGATTAAAAACAATGATCTTCCTGGTGGCCCGGATGAGCAGATTCTTTGCGGTGGAGGAGAGATGTGCGAAGTGTGCGTGGGGGGCCAGCGAACCATGTCCACATGTTCTGGGCATGTCCAAAACCGAGGGGATTTTGGCAGGGGTTTGCCGACACCATGAATTAAATACGAGGTGGCAATGAGTCCGGAGGTGGCGATTTTGGGGGTATAGCAGGACCCGGGAATCCAGGAGGAGAAGGAGGCAGATGTTCTGGCCTTTGCTTCCCTGGTAGCCCGGAGGCGTATATTGCTGGCGTGGGGGGACACAAAGCCCCCGAAATCGGAGACCTGGCTTTCAGACATGGCAGGCTTCCTCTGCCTGGAGAAAATTAAGTTCGCCATGAGAGGGTCTCAGCTGGGGTTCGCCCGGAGGTGGCAACCATTCGTCGACTTCCTCGCAGAGAACTAATCGTCAGCAGAAAGGGGGGGGGGGCTAGGCTAGTGTAGGTTAGGGGGGTAAGTAATGGCAAGACCTGCGGGAGAGGGTGGCGGAATTTGCACTATGTATATATTTCTCTTGTTATTTATATTGTTAATTTTGTTGCTGTTAAAGTGCCAAAGAAAATACCTCAATAAAAAGCTTATTTTAAAAAAAATAATGATCTTCCCTTGTATGTTCGCAGACACGTCAAAGGGCGTGTTTTGGTGGCACTAAACGACGGAACTTTGGCGATATTCCACAGAGCTGAAGGTTAGTACATTTATAAATCATGCAGTTGCTGAACAGGTAGTTGTAAAATTCCTCATCCTCTTCTGTCTAATGCAG